>NW_015172553.1:426188-467834 GCF_001447785.1 Gekko japonicus | reverse complement strand
CAGGAATGTAAAGTACTCGGTTCAATACATCACAACGCGGACAACGACATAAAAAACACACGTTTACTCAGTACTTCACACTACAAAAGACAAAGACAAAGGGCCGCGTGGCCAACTATATACATATCCAAGGGAACACCCCTGGATCTCCATTGGGGGGGTTGAATTCCCCTCCAAGGTTTCTATTGGTTCCCCTAGTGAACCTTAGGAGCCTAGTCTCTATTGTTCTTTAGGAATCAAGTTCTGCTCGCCTGGCTACCGTGTCGTGGTGGTTCCCAGGACACAACACCTCTCCCCACATAGTCTGTCCCCACCTGGGTAACGTAGTCCTTTAAATACGCAGGGGCTCAGCGCTCTCGCAGGGAGCGGCGAGGAGTTGGCACCAGCTCCAGGTTACCAGCAGCCGGCCCGGTGGACTCCATAGATTCGGTGGGCTGTGGTACCGGCTGCGGAGGTGCTGCCCCTGTCGACCCTGGGGTGGGGTCTCTCTGGGTCTGCCTCTGCCTCCGGCGGGCTCGCCACCCCCACCTCTGGTCTGGGGAGTCCTCCTTCCTGGCGCCATCTCAGCTGGTCGATGTGTTTGTTTAGTACTCGACAGTCTTCCGTGGAAACCTCATAGGAGACTGGCCCGGTGACTCTCACAACCCAACCGGCTATCCATTCTGGCCACGCACCATAGTTCCTCAGATAGACTAGATCCTCTGGGAAGAACCCCCTTGGGGCGTCGCTTACCATGACCATCTTCCTCGTGTCTGGTGCGCAGTCGGGGTGCAGTCAGTCCTGCAACGTTGCCGGTCTCCGGCCCATCAGGAGTTCGGCCAGGCACTGGCCTGAGAAAGGGTTGGGCGTCTTCCTCTGTGCCAGGAAGAATCGGGCTAGCCGGAATTCCCAATCTCCATCCGTGAACCGGCGGAGGGCCTCCTTCGTGGACCGGACCATCCTTTCGGCGGGATGGAAGGGGCCGACCTGATGTGCCGTATCATGTATCCCTGCAGGAACACCTGAAATTCGGCCGACGTAAAAGCTGCTCCATTAGAACATAAGAACATAAGAGATGCCAATGTTGGATCAGGCCAAAGACCCATCCAGTCCAACACTCTGTATCACACAGTGGCCAGAAATACCAGTGCCATCAGGAGGTCCACCAGTGGGGCCAGGACATTAGAAGCCCTCCCACTGTTGACCCCCCCCCAAGCACCAAGATGACAGAGCATCACTTGCCCCAGAGTCCCCTTCTATACCTTGTGGCTAATAGCCACTGATGGACCTCTGCTCCATATGCTTATATGTCAGGCAGGCCATGTGTGGCGAACATGCGGAGGAGGGTGCGTATCACCGCTTTTGTGGAAGTGGTGGCCACAGGACTTATTTCCAACCACTTGGACCATGAGTCTACCGTGACCAGGAACAAGAGCCCTTGGAAAGGCCCCGCAAAGTCTATGTGTAGGCAGGACCAGGGCTTCCAGGTGATCTCCCAGGACTGGGTGGGGGCACGGGGTGGATTCGCTCTGACTTCCTGGCATGCCTGGCATCCCTGGACCCACCTCTCAATCTCCGCATGTATTCCCGGCCACCACACATAACACCGGGCGAGTGCCTTCATCCATACTACTCCCAGGTGAGCTTCATGTAGCGCATGCAGCACCCCGGACTGTAGGGCCCTCAGGACCACAACCCTGTTCCCCCATGGTAGGCAGCCCTTGAGAGCCGACAGCTCATTTTTCCGTGTCACGAAGGCTGCGTACTCGGGTCCTGGAGAGGCCACAGGCCACCCCCTCACCACCCAGCCCATAACTTGGGAAAGAAGGGGGTCCCGGGCAGAACGGGCCACCTCGTCTCTGGCTTGAAGTGGTTGGGCCGGGAGGCTGTCCAATACCAAGACCTCCGGCGCCGGGGTCGGATCCGGGTCCCTGGCCGGAAGGGCCAGCCTACTCAGGGCATCCGCATGGCCCATCGCCTTGCCCGGGCTGTAGTCCAGGCAATACTGGTAGCCGGACAGGAATAATGACCATCGAAGCACGCAGGGCGACAGGTCTTGGGGTGTCTGCTTGTCAGCCGCGAAAAGGCCGAGTAGGGGCTTGTGATCAGTCACAATTGTGAAGGGGCGGCCATACACGAAGTTGTGGAACTTTTTAACCCCCACAACTATCGCCAGACCCTCGCGGTTGATCTGTGCGTAATTGCGCTCGGCAGCCGAGAGGGTCCGGGAATAGTAAGCCACGGGCACCTCACGGCCATCGGGGAGGATGTGCCTGAGCACGGCCCCACCCCGTAAGGGGAGCCGTCACAGGCTAGGACGACCGGTAGGGACTCATCAAAGTACGCAAGCATCACATTGGATACAGATTTCCCCATTAGGCTTAATGGGGGTTACTATCGGGGTTTCCCAGGGCACGTGCGATACGGGTTCCAGTATGCCCTGCACCACCAGCTTATCCAGTTCCACATCAATCTTGGGCCAAATGGAAATGGGGGCCGTGCGAAACCGTCTGCGAATGGGGGCTACTTTGGGGTCTAGCTGTAGGGAGACCGGGGGCCCCTTGTAACACCCCAGTGCCCCATCGAAAACTGTGGGGAATTCCTGGCAGACCTCCCCGAAATCCCTCGGCGAGCATTTATTTATTTCCCAACAGTTATGCCCAATGGCTCGAACCATGAGAGGCCCAGGAGACTGACCAAGTTACCCTCCACCACCACTAGCTTCGTTCCCCTCAAAGCCCTTATACTGCACCCGGAAAGTCCCCTCGCCCCGGATCAGAACCGGGTTCTGCTGGAAGTCCACCAAGCTCAGGGCCGCGGGGCACAGGCAGGGGCCTCCATTAGGGCACAGTCTCTTCAACGTGCCCACCGATATGATGGACGGCGCCGACCCTGAGTCTACTTCCATCGAGCAGGGGGTCCCCTGGATCCAGACTTCGACCTGGAACCTTGGGGAGGGAGAAGACCCTGGAATCTGCAGTACCTGGAGGGGCCTCTCCGTCAAGTGGTAGAGGTCGCTGCCATTCGTGGTCTCGTGGGACGTCAGGTCCTGATGGCGAGGCAGCTGTTTGGCACAGTTGCTGTTTGGCACAGTTTGCCACAGTTCCCTTCGACCGGCAGACCCGGGCGATGTGCCCCTGCTTGCCGCACGTGTGGCACTTGGCATCCCAGAACTTGCAGGCCTTTCTCTCATGGTAGTCTCTGCAGCTGGCGCACGAAGCGTCGCGGGGGCTCTTCCCCGGGGACCAGCTAGCAGCAGGCCTGCGGTGGGGTTGTTGCGGCTGGACGGCCCGAACTCCCTCTTCGTCCGAGTTCTCCAGACTCGACTGGGCCCCTGCGAAGTGGGCTGTCGCAACGGGCCGATCCTTGTGAGAGCCCTCATGAGCAGTGGCGTGCTGCAGGGCCTCATCCAGTTTCAGCGTGCGATTGCTGATCATCTTCCATCGCAGCTTGGTATCACTCAGGCCCCACACAAACTGCATTAAGAGGCTATCCACCACCGTGGGGAAGGCACGGTCCACAGCGAGCTGGCATAGCACAGCCATGTAAGCTGCAGCTGATTCCCCGGGGGCCTGGATGCGGCTCTGGAAGTCCATCCTCCTGGCCAGGAAGGTTGGTGTTGGGCTGAAATAAGCATTGAGGGCCTCTAGGATCTCCTCGAACTCACATTCCAGGATTGATCTAGGCGCCAGTAGGCTCTTGGTGAGTCGAATCGTATCCATGCCGCATGAGCTGATGAGCAGGGCCCTCTGTTTACCAGTGTCCGTGAAGCCATTGAGCGTAAGGTAGCAGGCCAACTGGTCTGTCCATGAGTCTAACAGCTCGAGCCGGGAAACGTTGAACTTGTCCAAGCTTCCGTGATTCGCAGCCGTGTTTCTAGCGTGTTGCGGGGAGTTAGGTCGGTTGGAAGGTGCGAGCGGCTGCGCAGTGCTCCTTGGTAGCATGCGGGGTACGGACTCTTCCACCTCGGGCTCGGGGCTTGATGCTGCACTGGCTGTGGACTCAAGGTCGCTCATGCTGGTCGTGATGGACGAGGGGCATGACTCCGGAGGCGGCGGAGAGCGATGGCTAGGCTCGATGCCGGTCAGAGTCAGGCTCTCTCGTCAGAATCCCACCTTTGTCGCCACTGTAAAGTACTGGGTTCGATACATCACGACTCAGACAATGACATAAGAAACACACGTTTACTCAGTACTTCACACTACAAAAGACAAAGGGCCACGTGGCCAACTATATACATATCCAAGGGAACACCCCTGGATCTCCATTGGGGGATTTGAATTCCCCTCCAAGGTTTCTATTGGCTCCCCTAGTGAACCTTAGGAGCCTAGTCTCTATTGTTCTTTAGGAATCAAGCTCTGCTTGCCTGGCCACCATCTCGTGGCGGTTCCCAGGACACAACAAGGAACTCCTTTGCATATTAGGTGACATACCCCTAATGTAGCCAATCCTCAGAGCTTACAGTAGTACCCCCTGTAAGAAGAGCTCTGTAAGCTCTTGGAGGACCAGCTACATTAGGGGTGTGTCGCCTAATATGCAAAGAAGTTCCTGCTACAAAAAGAGCCCTGGCCGGAGTCCAAGCTCTACAAGGAGAGGCTGAGAGACCTGGGGATGCTCAGTCTGGAGGAGAGGTTGCTTTCTTGAAGTATTTGAAAGGCCGTCACTCCAGAGGAGAGCCACGAGCTGTTCCTGTTGGCAGCAGAGGACAGGGCTCCACAATAATTATTGAGATACTTGGTGTAGAGAGCCAGTTTGGTGTAGTGGTTAAGTGCACGGACTCTAATCTGGGAGAACCGGGTTTGATTCCCCACTCCTCCACTTGCAGCTGCTGGATGACCTTGGGCAAGCCATAGTTCTGTCAGAGCTGTTCTTTCAAGGACAGTTCTTGAAAGGGCTCTCTCAGCCCCACTTACCTCACAGGTTGTCTGTTGTGGGGAGGGGAAGGAGATTGTAAGCCACTCTGGGACTCCGAGTGAAGGGCAGGGTATAAATCCACTCTCCTCCTCCTCCTCTTCTTCTTGTAGCAGAGTTTTGTCCAGGCATAGAAGCATGATACTGGTTGCAGTTAATAAATCTCCCAAGAAGAATATTGCAGAAAAAGTAAAAACTTTCATTTATTCAAGTAGCTCCAGTTCACATTCAGGTTGCAGTCAAAATGAGAGAGACACGCCTAAAATCTAAAAAGCAATTTCCCTATCACAACTGGCCAACTTGTCCTGCACCACATGTGTGGGAATATGAGGCCATTTTCTGTACAGGAGAGACCTGCAGAGCCATGTATCTCCATGAAAGGCCAGGAGAGACCTTCAGAGAGACACGTCTCCATGGAAGGCCATGTGAGAGAAGTGAGAGGACAAAGTGAGGGGGGGTCAGAGGACAACTCCCAGGTTAAGACAAAGGGAGGCATCCCATTCAAGGAGATAAGACCTAGACACCCTTAGAGTGATGTAGCGTCCTCCAAGGTCCAGGCATGCTGAGTCGCTCAGTCCAAACAAAAAGAGGCTGTCTTCTACAGAATCAAGGCATTGTGGTCTTCCAAGATCAGCGCTCTCTCCCTCCAGCATCTTGTTCAAAAGTCTCTGAACATCACCTGCTCCTTTTAAACTGGAGATAGTGGGGATCGAACCTGGGACCTTACAGGTTGTTGGGGAGATTAAAACAGGGGGGAAGAGAACAATATAAACTGCTTTGGCTCCGACTTATGGCAACTCTATGAATCAATGTCCTCCAAAACATCCTGCCATTAATTAACATCCTGCCATTAATTGCCTTGCTCAGGTCTTGCAAATTGAGGACTGTAGCTTCCTTGATGGAGTCAATCCCACTCACGTTATGTGATGCACATTGGGACAACAACAAAAAAAACCACCCAAAATCAAGTCTAGGCTAACAGGGTCTGAACTTGCTAAAGCTGAGAAAGGAAAAGATCTTGGGGTTGTAGTGGACCGCTCCATGAAAGCGTCAATCCAGTGGGCTGCAGCGGCGAAAAAGGCAAACTCCACGTTTGGGATTATTAGGGAAGCGATCGAGAATAAAATGGCCAATACTGTAATGCCCCCGTATAGATCGATGGTGCGGCCTCACTGGGAAATATTGTGTACAGGTGTGGTCTCCATATTTCCAAAAAGGACATTGCAGAGCTGGGAAAGGTACAAAACAACCAAGATGATTTGGGGCTGGAGCCCCTTCCCTATGAGGAAAGGCTGAAGAGGCGGGGACTTTTCAGTTTAGACTAAGAGGGGGTGTCACAGCTCAGGTGGGGTGTCACCTGACGCTGCCACCACTCTGGTTCCAGGCGCCCTTGAGAAGGCCCAGAGCACCCTCCTAAGACCTTTAAACTTCCCTTTTGGCCGAATAACAGGTGTGAGGACCAGGCAGAGTGAACAATGAAAATAGTTTATTTTATAGGAGGTCAAACAAACAAGGTGCAGAATAATAACAGTAAGTGGGTGAAAAGAAAAGAAATCAATCAAATGCCCTAACTCGTCTAAATATATACTGTCCCTAGCTCACTATTCCAAGTGACACTAGACTACTCACCCTTCCCTCAGGATGAGGGTCTCTCCCCACGGCAGCCTCAGTCCCTTCTGGCTCTGTCTCCTGGGAAGAATAGCAGCTTTTCCTGCTGCTCTAGATCTTTTATTCCAAGCCTTCCTCTTTTCCTATTGGTCAATTTTGGCTCCAAAACCTCTCAGGGGCTTCTGGGAGTTGTAGGCCCAGCCTCACCTACTGCTAGCCAGGCTCCCTGGGCATAGTAGGCCTCTGGTGGCACAGCCCAGATCATAACGTGGGGGACATGACAGAGGTTTATAAAATGATGCATGAGGTGAAGAGAGCTGACAAAGGGAACTTTTTCTCCCGCTCCCAAAATACTAGAACTCAAAGGCATCCAATGAAGATGATGGGCAAAGAATGATACAAATGTGGAAATTGCTGCCAAAAGATGTAGCTCTAAATCAACGGCTCTAAAAGGGGATAGATACATAATATTGATGGCTATTAGCCCTGGTGACTGAGGGGCACCTCAACTTTCAGAGGTACTAAGCCCTCTAAATTAGGCTTGCCAAGTCCCCCTGGGGGGCAGGGAAACCCCCGCCCCAGAGGCCCATTCCCCGCCGCCGGTGGATTGGGCCCTGGGGGGAGCCCCACCCCGACGTGCGCGTCACCTGGAAGTGACACAACCACGCCAGGCACGCTGGGGGCGAGGCCACGGTCATCCGAGGGAAAACTCTATGGTTTTCCCTCGGATGGTCATGGCCCCGCCCCCAGCGTGCCCGTTGTCGTCACGTCACTTCCGGGTAATGTGTGTGCGGCGTGCGCACGCTTCACGTGCGTGTGCTCCAGACGCCAGCCGGGAGTCCCCCGCTGCGGTGCTACACCTGACTTGGCAACCCTACTCTAAATCCTAGAGCCAGGAGGCAACATCAGGGGAAGGCCTCAGGCTCTCTGCCCTGTTGTTGGCCCTTCAGAGGAGCTGGTTGGCCACTGTTTGAGACAGGATGCTGGACTGGATGGACCTCCGGTCTGATCCAGCAGGGTTCTTCAGATGTTCTTATCAGGGGAAGGCCTCGACCTCAGCCTCTAAGCCCTGTTGTTGGCTCTCCAGAGGAACTGGCTGACAACTCTGTGAGACAAGATGGTGGCCTAGAGGGACCCTCACTGGTCTGAACCAGCAGGGTGCTTCTGATGTTCTTATCAGGAGAAGGCCTCAGCCTCTATTACCTGTTGTTGGTCATCCAGAGGAACTGGTTGGCCACTGTGTGAGACGGGATGCTGGACTAGATGGACCAGAAGGAAGACCTGGTTTCAAAGAACGACTGTGCGAGCCCAACCCGTTACCTGGACCAATGTCCCATGGGCATCTATCATGGGTGAGAAAAAGGGGGAATAGAAACCCCGGTCCTGACAGATGGGAAGCCGAACACATCAGATACAGGGTCCTGTTCCTTTAAGCTGGGAAGTGGGTTGCATGGGAAAAAGAGGAGAGATACACACAGCCAGGGAGGAAGAAGTTAGATGGAAACAAGGACTGGGATACAGCTGTGAAGTAACACTGTCCCAGGGGTTTTTCGTTCTGATAGAGAGAACTCCATGTGAGAGGGCTGGGAAAGAATTCTGAGGTTCCTGTTGTACCAGGCCTCCCGTCCCATCACCTGGACTGCCCAGCTGAGGACACACGAGAGGAACGATTCAGAGGAGCAGCAGCATTCGTGACAGGCTCTTCTTATAAGTTCTGGTGTTGGGTCTCCCTCTTTTCCTGCTGCCTTTGACGTTCCCCAGCATTATTGTCTTTTCCAGTGACTCCTGTCTTCTCATAATGTGACCAAAGAATGACTGCTTCGGTTGAGTCATTTTAGCTTCTAGGGAGAGGGGTGTAAGTGACCTGAAGTTTAAAAAACCCACAACTAAGGGCCAAACCACACAACAGGCAATTTT
The DNA here is from genome assembly GCF_001447785.1 of Gekko japonicus. Taxonomy (NCBI): domain Eukaryota; kingdom Metazoa; phylum Chordata; class Lepidosauria; order Squamata; family Gekkonidae; genus Gekko; species Gekko japonicus. Next base: position 459,419 of record NW_015172553.1, on the reverse strand, counting down.
GCAAAAATCAGCCACAGCGGAGCCAAGATGAATTTCTATTGTACTAATGAGGAGGGGGGATTAGCTTTCCCCTCTCCTATGCCATTTCCACAGGCAAAAAAAGTCCCCTCCTGCCCTGCCCTGGATAGCCCAGGTAAGCCAGATGGGTGGGAGACCTCCAGTTTGGTGTAGAGAGCCAGTCTGGTGTAGTGGTTAAGAGGACAGACTCTAACCTGGGAGAACCAGCTTTTTCCCCACTTCTCCACATGCAGCTGCTGGTGTGACCTTGGGTCAGTGACAAGTTCTTTCAGAGCTGTTCTCTCAGGAGCAAACTGGCTCCCTTGGGGACCCCTGGATTAGCATGTGCAAAATTTAAATTGCTGTGCTTATCTCGTTGGTCTTTGCAAGTCAGATCTGGGAATCAAGGATATTAGCAGGCAGACATCGCAATCCAAAGATCCTTCTTATCTTCAAATAAGAATTACGTCTTTTCATGGCAGAGGCTTTGAGGAGAGAGGTTGGTGTCCGGGTTTTGATCCGACAGGAACCCTCGAGAGTCCTCCACATAAAGAGATGCATAAAAATATCTTCTTTTCTCTCATCAGAGACCTCGAACTCTGCTCCAACGCAGAACCTCCCGGGACTCGCAAAATTAGCAAATGAACAACTCTGGACTAATGAATTAATGGGTTAATAATTCATCAAATCAGAGAGCAAATGAAGAACTGTTGAATAATGCCACACACAAAAAAGATACCCTCCGTCGTAATCTGCATAATAGGAAGCTGATAAATAGGATGAATATTCATTGAATATGCGTATTTATATATCTTTCTCTCCCCTGGGGAAAGCCCCGAGACGATGGTTATGATTCAACAGAGGTGTGTTGAAGCCTGTTGAATGTGTTAGGATGGGGCCAGCAGGAACAACATGGCTTCAATAGTCTGAAATCCTTCAAGCCCAGACTAGACATTGTGCTTGTGTGTGTGGGTCTGTGGGTGTGTATAAATTGCATCAAGTTGCAGCTAATTTATGGAGACCTGATAGGGTTTTCAACATTAGAGGTGGTTTACCATTGCCTGCCTCTGGCCCTGTCCACACGAGGGGTTTTGGGCCAGGAGTGGGCCGGATCGGGGCCGGAGCAAACGGGCGCGATCCCACTGCAACATCTGGGCAGCGTTGCGCACCCGTCCCCGATCCGGCCCTTCCCCCGAAGAGATGCATCAAAAATGAACCACCTACCGAGGTGGTTCATCCACGACGGCTGCATCAAGGCCAGCCGTGGGATCGCCGGCCCATCTTTCTGTTGGTGCATCTCCGGCTCCTGCCTGAACTGCGCATGCTCAGACATGCGCAGTTCGGCAGTCTCCCATTCCCCTCCGTCGCTTCCCCCGGCATCTCATCGTGCTGGGGAGGGAATGTGCCACGGCTCAGGGGATCAATGTGATCCTGCCGCGGCGTGTTTCTTTTGGTGCGGCTTTCAAAAGCCACGCTTCAGCCCGTCCCTTTCCCCCCCGTGTGGCAGGGGCCTCTGCATAGCAACCCTGGACTTTCTTGGTGGGCTCCCATCCGAGTACTAGCCAGTGCTGACCTTGCTTAGCTCCCAAGATTAGATAAGATTGGGCTATCCTGGGCCATCCAGGTCACACCAAGAGGCCAACAGAGGTGCCTGCCTCTGCATAGCAACCCTTGACTTCCTTGGTGGTCTCCCATCCAAGTACTAACCGGGGCCTACCTTGCTTGGCTTCTGAGTTCTGATGAGATCAGGCTTAGCCTGGGCCATCCAGGTCAGGGCACGAGACAAACAGAGGTGGCCAGCCATTGCCTGCCTCTGCATAGCAACCCTGGACCTTCTTGGTGGGCACCCCTCCTGGATGTTGGCAACCAAACTAGCCAGGGCTGACCTTGCTTAGCTCCCAAGATTAGATGAGGTTGGGCTATCCTGAGTCATCCAGGTCACACCAAGAGGCAAACAGAGGTGCCTGCCTCTGCATAGCAACCCTTGACTTCCTTGGTGGTCTCCCATCCAAGTATTAACCAGGTCTACCCTTCTTGGCTTCTGAGATTTGATGAGTTCAGGCTAGCTTGGGCCATCTAAGTCAGGGCAAGAGATGGACAGAGGTGGTTTGCCATTGCCTGCCACTGCATAACAACCCTGGGCTTCCTTGGTAGCCTCCCATCCAAATACTAACCAGGACTAACCCTGGTTAGCTTTTGACATCTGATGAAATTAGGCTCAGTTTGGGCCATCCAGGTCAGGGCAAGAGATGGAGAGAGATGGTTTGCCACTGCCTACCTCTGCGTAACAACCCTGGACTTTCTTGGTATGCTTCCATACAAGTACTAGCCAGGGCTGACCCTGCTTGGCTTCTGAGATTTGATGAGATTGGGCTACCCTGGGCCATCCCGGTTGCACCAAGAGACTAACAGAGGTGGTTTGCCATCGCCTGCCTCTGCACTGCAACCCTGGACTTCCTTGGTGGTCTCCCATCCAAATACTAACCAGGGCCGACCCTGCTTAGCTTCTGGGATGTGATGAGATCAGGCTAGCTTGGGCCATCGAGTTCAGGGCAACAGAATATTGAGGACTGGTCATTCCAAGGAACTGAAGAAACAATTTGAAAATGCAGAAAGCTCCCAGGGGCTTAAGCCAATTCTGGCTTGGGGGATTCCTGGAGATTTGGAAGTGGAGACTGGGGAGGCCAGGGTTTTGGGAAGGGAGGGACCTCAGTGGGATAGAACGTCATAGTGTCTTCCATCCATAGCAGTTATTTTCTCCAGTGGAACTAATCTCTGTCATTTGGAGATCCATTGTAATTTTGGGAGAGCTCCTGACCCCTCCTGGATGTTGGCAACCAAATCTCCCCAGCTATGGGCATTCCCTGCAAACCTCTTGTGGTCTTCTGAGGCACCCCTTGCTCCAGTGAGGCAGAAGACAGCCAAGACTGGCCCTTTGCTTTGGGGAAGAAGGAAGTGGGCACACGGAAATAAATTGGCAAGTACCCACGGGCGCCGTGTTGGGGATCACCGCAAAAGGCGCCCAGAAACCTTCGGGTGCTTGGGAAGGGGGCAGGAAGAAATGCAAAAAAAAATAATAATTCTGGCCCGTGGATGAAAAGAGGCTTCTTCGGATGGTATTACATTTGGCCAGAGCTGGTGGGAGATCCTGAGGTGAAATCCTACCCGTTTCCTGCTCAAGACCCATGCAGGCTGTAGTCTTCCACTTTACATTATTTCCATCTTCTAGTCCAGGGGTGTCGAACGCCCCACTACCCCACTGCTGGACTTCCTGACGGCACCTGGTATTTTTGGCCACTGTTTGACAGAGTGTTGGACTGGATGGGCCTTTGGCCTGATTCAACATTGGCATCTCTTATGTTCTTATGTTAACTCATTTGTTACGAGAGCCGGATCTGACATAAATGATACCTTGTCAGGCCGGGCCGTGCGTGTCATAAAATGTAATGCCAGGTAGCAGAGATATAAACTTTATAAAGGACACAAACCAAAGATTAATTTTTTTTTACTTAAAATAAAAACATGCCTAAGACATTAGCTCTGTAAGCTGCAAACCTACTTTTGATTTATCAACATTTACCACAGAAATCTCATGCTCAGAGTTCTGAGTCTAGGACCCAGGTTAAAACGTGAAATGGCTGAGTGATTGAGTGAGTCTGGCGAAGCAAGCTGTGATGCAGCAGCAGCAGAACTGGAAGCAGGAGTTGGCCAGTTCCACCACCGGCCTGATGGAAGCCCTCCAGGGGCCTGATCCGGCCCCCGGGCCACATGTTTGACACCCCTGTTCTAGGTCCTTTCACATGGCTTCCAATCCATTTCATTAGGAATGTGGGTTGGATTCCCAACCTTGCTTCCCGTTCTTCACCCGCCACGAAAACCCTCTCTCCTTTTTTTTGCCGAGCTGCCAACCGAAAGCAATCAGGCGGAGTGACAGTTCGGCACCCACTCTCCAAGATAACAAGTTCCAGGCGTTGATGATTAACTAGATTCACAAAAAGTTGATTGGAAGGAAGGCAAATATAAGGATATAAATAAAGTATTCCTGCCGATATCTCACCCCCTGGAGTTGTGAACTTTGAATAAATTGGAGGGAATTATGCTGAGTACTAATCAAAAGGAGTTTGTGTGTTGTTTTTTTACAAAAAAAAATTAATTTGCTAATTACCACTGGGTTTCATCAGTGACAAGTTCTAATCATCTCAAGACATCTTAATTGACCCTCGGGAGCTGTTTACCTGGCGTGGCAAGGGTTTGAGAGGGTCACGCCGTCAGAAAAGATGACACAGACTCCATTGAAGAGCTTCAACTTCAACTGGTTCGGGGGGGAGCTTTGGGTGTTACGCTGGGTGGTACGCCAAACCGGGGGAGGTAAAAGCTCAGACAGGGGTCATGTGTCCACTTTGCCGTTCTTCCCCATATCTAACATCGCAAAACCTCAGCTTCTCAGACGAAAGAACGAGTTGCTACTCCGCTTGAGCGTAACCTAATACAGGAGTTGCCAACCTTTTTTGAGCTTGTGGGTGCCTTGGGAATTCTGACACAGCACACGAAAGGGCCACCACAAGATGGCTGCTAAAGTAGGCGGAGCCAGCCACAAAACGGCGGCCACAGCTCACCTTTCACAGTGAAGAGCCTTGTGCTGGAGTGGCAGCTGCCGCCAATGCACCATTTTTTTTAAAAAAAAAAAATCCACACAGCCAATCAAATCTCCAGAAGCCTTGCTGTACCTGGCCCCACCCACTTTAAAAAAAACCACACTTGGCAGATACCAGGGAAGGTATTGAAGATCATGACAGCTGAAACATTTAAATTTCCCGTCTGACTATTTAGCCTAAACATCTCATCTTAAATAATGTTTCTAGTCCACTTGAGCATAACCTAGTATCCTTAACAACAACAAAAACCCTTCCACTTTTCTTTTTTAAAAATCCAGTGTCTTGTTTGTTTATGTTCTGATACCCTGCACATCTCCCCTTCCAAAATAAAACCAGGTTTCTAGTCCATTGGAATGTAATCTAATATTCTGAACAATCTTTTTTAGAAAATAAAATCAAGTTTCTACTCCATCTGAATATAGTCTAATCTACTACAAAACTGTTTTATAAATGAAATCAAGTTTCTAGTCCATTTGAATAGGATGTCCTGAAAACCTGATTGGTTTTAAAAATGAAATCAAGTTTCTAGTCCAGTTGAATAGGCTAGGCTACCCTGAAAACCTGATTTGTTTTAAAAATAAAATCAAGTTTCTAGTCCACGTCATTATAACGGACTGCAACAGTATCTCTGTTTTTCTCCTAGAAGGTCAAAGCAGAGGATATTTCTGTTGGATATTGGGACTCTGCATGCAAGAGGATCTGGGAGGGGAAGGGTTAAGAGAATTCTCTCTCACTGGGGTACGCTTGGCTCAGAGGTTAAAGACGTTGAGCTGCAGACCGGAAGGTCGGTTGGTTGGCAGTTTGAGACCCGAGTGCCGCGTGATGGAGTGAGCTCCCAGCTCTGGCCCCAGCTCCTGCCAACCTAGCAGTTCGAAAGCAAGAAACTGCAAGTAGATAAATAGGTACCGCTTTGGTGGGAAGGTAACAGCATTCTGTGCACCTTGGCGTTTAGTCATGCCGGCCACATGACCACGGAAATGTCTTTGGACAGTGCTGGCTCTTTGGCTTGGAAACGGAGATGAGCACCGCCCCTTAGAGTCAGATTTGACTGGCTTTTGAGCAAGGGAAACCTTTACCTTTTACACAAATCAGTTAGATTTGGCCCTTGCTTTTGCCTTCTGTGTTTCTTCTTATATAGGACATCTTTTCTTCTCTCCCTCACCTGGGCTGGGAGCTGTAGCAAGTCTTTTGAAGTTCATCTGTTCACAAAAAGTTAAATGTACCTATATGAATATGTCCTGTAAGATGTAAGTGGAGAAATGCGTAGTCCCCCCCCCACCTGAGCTAAGAAAGAGCAGGAGGGGGGAGCAAAGTCACCCCTGGCCTCCCAAACAAACGCCTCTCTTAAGAAATGTGAATGGGTCTTGCTAGAGACAAATAGTAGAGACATCACCCTGCCAACAAAAGTCCTCGTGGTCAAAGCAATGGTATTCCCAGTAGTACTGTATGGCTGCGAGAGTTGGACCATGAGGAAGGCCGAGCGTCAAAGAATAGATGCTTGCGAATTATGGTGCTGGAGAAGATTCTTGAGCAGTGGGTGTCCAACATGCGGCTTGGGGGCCGGATTAGGCCCCTGGAGGGCTTCTATCAGGCCCGCAGTGGAACTGGCTGTCTTCTGCTTCTTCTTCCAGTTCTGCTGCTGCTGCGTCATTGTAGGTTTGCAGCTTACAGATACACACCTGAACAGCATCCTCAAGGTGGCAACAGCACAGACATTTTGATGCAGTGATTCAGAGCAAGAGGTGTCAGTTATCAGACACTGTTAAATAAACAAAATATTGCAAGAGTGCTGATGTTTTGAGCATGTTTTTATTTTAAGTAAAAAAAAAACCTTTGTGTTTCGTGCCCTTTATAAAGTTTATATCTCCGCTACCTGGCACTACATTTTATGACACACACGGCACGGCCCAACAATGTCCCATATATGTCAGATCCGGCCCACATAACAAATGAGTCCAACACCCCTGCTCTTGAGAGTCCCTTGGACTGCAAGGAGATTGAATCAGTCAATCCTAAAGGAAATCAACCCTGACTGTTCCCTGGAAGGCCAGATACTGAAGCTGAAGCTCAAACCCTTTGGCCACCAAAGGAGAAGGGTGCCCTCACTGGAGAAGACCCTGATGCTGGGAAAGATTGAAGGTCAAAGAAGACGGGGACGGCAAAGGATGAGATGGTTAGACAGTGTCATAGATGCAACGAACATGAAATTAAGCAATCTCTGAGCTTGGAAGGGGAGCCGAGGGTCAAGAACATAAGAGAAGCCAATGTTGGATCAGGCCAATGGCCCATCCAGTCCAACACTCTGTCACACAGTGGCCAAAAATACCAGGTGCCATCAGGAGGTCCAGCAGTGCCCCCCAAGCACCAAGAATACAGAGCCTCCCTTGCCCCAGACCGAGTGTTCCTATCTATACCTTGTGGCTAATAGCCACCGATGGACCTCTGCTCCGTATGTTTATCCGATTCCCTCTTGAAGCAGTCCATTAACTTGTAGCCACCACCACCTCCTGTACAAGTGAACTCCATGTGTTCATCACTCTTCGGGAGAAGAAGTACTTCCTTTGATCTGTTCTAACTCGAGCACTCAGCAATTTTATGGAGTGCCCACAAGGAGTTCTTGTATTGTGAGAAAGGGAGAAAGTACCTCTTTCTCAACCTGCTCTATCCCATGCATAAACTTATAAACCTGCCCCAAGTACTGGACAGGGGGCTACTGGGATATTGGGGGAGGGGAGAGTTTGGGATTACATAAGAACAGAAGAGAAGCCAATGTTTGATCAGGCCAATGGTCCATCCAGTCCAACACTCTGTCACATAGTGGCCAAAAATACCAGGCGCCATCAGGAGGTCCACCAGTGGGGCCAGGACATTAGAAGCCCTCCCACTGTTGACCCCCCCAAGCACCAAGAAGACAGAGCATCACTTGCCCCAGGGTTTCTATCTATACCTTGTGGCTAATAGCCACTGATGGACCTCTGCTCCATATGCTTATCCGATTCCCTCTTGAAGCCATCCATGCTTGTAGCTGCCGCCACCTCCTATGGCAGTGAATCCCATGTGTTCATCATTCTTCGGGTGAAGAAGGACTTCTTTTGATCTGATCTAACCGTAAAATCTATCTGTTCTACATGAAAATCTATCTTTGCCGTTTTGTTGCCCGCCAAATACAATCAGGATTTTTTGTAAAGTTGGGGGGGGGGCATTTAAATTTCTTAGGGGACACTGGATAATCCATTTAATCCAGGGGAGAAAGCCATTACGCCCTGGGCGGGATGGGTCGTCAGGGGGCCTTGCCAGCAAGTCGGGGTGGGAGAGGCATAGCCCTGAGATGCCCACTGTAGCTACGGGCCTGAATACAATCCATTTCTAATTCGAGTGTGTAGTATGAATGGGAATATAAAGGGTTTTTTATATATGTTGTTGTTTTTCTTTTTGATTGTTCATATTCATATTTTTCTTGGTTTTATGGACTTCTCTTTTAAGTAATATTTTATTAGAATGTAAGAAAGGCCTGTTGTGTAAAAGGCTTCCCCCTTGTAGGTCTGGTATTGCTAGCAGACAAGATAATAGGTACAAAGTTGATGATTCTGTAGTTCTTAAAGGCAAAACCTTGCAATGTCTGGGTCAGACGAGTTTTTGGTCTCATATCAGGGGGAAAACACTTTTGTTTAGGGAATGAAGAATCCTTGCCCATTATCATTTTAGGTTAGGTTAAGTAAACACTTAGATTTTACGTAGGTACATCTCTCTTTACATCTGGCCAATCAGAGGATTATTACTCAAATTGTTGTTATTCAGTCGCACAGTCGAGTCCGACTCTTCGCGATCCCATGGACAAGATCTCGCCAGGCCTTCCTGTCTTCCGCCGTCCTCTGAAGTTTGCTCAATTTCATGTTCGTTGCATCTATGACACTATCTAACCATCTCATCTTTTGCCGTCCCCGTCTTCTTTGACCTTCAATCTTTCCCAGCATCAGGGTCTTTTCCAGTGAGTGCTCCCTTCTCATTTGGTGGCCAAAGTATTTGAGCTTCAGTTTCATTATCTGGCCTTCCAGGGAACAGTCAGGGTTGATTTTCTTTTAGGATTGACTGATTTGATCTTCTTGCAGTCCAAGGGACTCTCAAGAGTCTTCTCCAGCACCATAGTTCAAAAGAATCTATTCTTCGGCGCTTGGCCTTCCTTATAGTCCAACTCTCGCAGCCATTCATGACTACTGGGAATACCATTGCTTTGACCATGCGGATTTTTGTTGGCAGGGTGATGTCTCTGCTTTTTATCATGCTGTTTAGGTTCGCCATCGCTTTCCTCCCAAGGAGCAGGCGTCTTTTAATTTCGTGGCTGCTGTCACAGTCTGCGGTGATCTGGGATCCCAGGAACGTGGAGTCTATCACTACTTCCACGACTTCCCCTTCTATTTGCCAAGGAGTGATGGGGCCGGATGCCATGATCTTAGTTTTTTTGATGTTGAGCTTCAAGCCCACTTTTGCGCTCTCCTCTTTTATCCTGAGCAAGAGGCTCTTAAGGCCTTTTCACTTTCTGCCATTAGAGTGGTATTATCTGCATATCTGAGGTTGTTGATCTTTTCCCCAGCAATCTTAATTCCCACTTGTGATTAATCCAGGCCAGCATTTCGCATGATGTACTCTGCATATATATTAAATAAGCAAGGTGACAATATACATCCTTGTCGTACTCCTTTTCCTATGCTAAACCAATCAGTTGTTCCATATCTGGTTCTAGCTGTTGCTTCTTGACCCTTATAGAGGTTTCTCAAGAGACATGTGAGGTGGTCTGGTACTCCCATCTCTTTAAGGACCTGCCATAGTTTGTTGTGATCCACGCAGTCAAATTACCATTGTCTTTTATAACCAATTATGCTTTTTGAATATTGTTTTCTTGATGATGTCAGTCCATGTATAAAAGATCATGTATATCCTGAATATGAGAAGAAAAAAGTATATTTCCTGAATATGCTGAGAAGAAAACAGTCAATTTTTGATGAATTGTTTGGTCCAATTGTTTTCCTGTTAATTGAAATAAAACATAGATCTTCCTCCTCATTTGACTTCATTTTTGACATAGAATCTAATATGTACAACAAGTGGATCACCGAGTCCTACAGACTGGACCTTGTTTTCTGCTTAGTAATCTACACACCTATCGATGGCTGGGCCTCCAGGCCTAATTTTGGCACCACCACCACTCATACCCATCTTCCATTTGTACCCATGTCCTTGTTTCTACCAACTGAACGTAACGCTTCATGCATTTCATGAAGTGGATTCTGGTGGACCAGAACTTTGGCCAATGGGCTAGTCCTTAAGGTATACAATATGCAGAAAGCAAGCAAGCACTGTACAAATAACGTAGACCACAAGTGCTCAAAAAGTCATGCAAAAAGAGTAAATTTATATGACACGAATAACAGAGGACTACACGTATCAGTAAAAGATTCTATCTCATAATGTTGATTAAGCGTGGAATTCAGGATATGGGTTTGATTGTAGTATATGATATTAATAGTTTGGTTTTACTTGTAGTTGTGTGAACTTCTTGAAGACGAGCTATCGAAACGAAGATCGCAATCTGGAGTCTTCTTCCTTGTCTGTGTACCATTTATGGACTTGCACAATTCATGGACCTGTACATTATGTGATGTAATTTGGTTTTACTGATACATGTGGTCCTCTGTTATTCTTGTCATATAAATTTACTCTTTTTGCATGACTTGTTGAGCACTTGTGGTCTGTGTTATTTGTACAGTGCTTGCTTGCTTTCTGCATATTGTATACCTTAAGGACTAGCCCATTGGCCAAAGTTCTGGTCCACCAGAATCCACTTCATCAGATGCATGAAGCGTTACGTTCTAGTACTTAAGGTGCCACAACAGTCCTCCTGTGAAACATGTCACAGCATCTCACTCCTATCAGTGTTCCCTCTCAGCTGAGTTAGTGCGAGCCAGCTCACAGTTTTTTAGCTTCCGGCTCACACATTTTTGCCTTAGCTCAGGAAGGACGGCTCCAGAGCAAACTAATTCATGCAGTAGCCAAAGTGCTGTAGCTCACAACTTTGATGCCAGTAGCTCACCAGGTAGAATTTTTGCTCGCAAGACTCCACAGTTTAGAGGGAGGAGTGCGAGGCAGAATTAGCAACTCCAGTTTGGGGAATGCCTGGACATTGGAGGCAGAGCCTAAGGAGGGCAGGATTTGGGGAGGGACCTCAACGGACTACAAGGCCACAGAGCCCGCCTTCCAAAGCCGCCGTTTTGTCCAGGGCAACTGATCATCTGGAGATCAGGTGTGATACCCAGAAATGTCCAGGCCCCCCACCTGGAGGTTGGCAACTGTGGGCTGAGCTCCTCACAGTTGCCAGGAGTTGCCTGAGGTGAACTGAGACACTGAACTCACCTGTACGCCAGACGCAGATGACTTTTATGTTAGTATCATTTCCTCCGCTTCCTCTACAAAAACACCCTGGAAACAGTAGCGTGCGGCGCTTACTAACCCCTCTCCAGTGCGAGAAGATTAGAGATTTCAATTTGAATTTGAAAATCCTAACTTCTTCATTAAAACTTTATTACTCGCATGCGGGGAGCCTCCGGGAGAGAGCAGGGAGAGAGTCATCGTCGGCTCTCAACTTACACGCTTAAATCTTTTTAAATCCATTTTTCATTGGGTTTCTCTCTTCCCTTTTTCTTTTTCTGTTCACGGCGGCGGACGAGCAGAGATTTCCTGTCTGGGTGTGCTGGTTCCTTCTTCTAATTCTTTTTTTTTAATTTAATGCTACCCAGATCAAGGGCTCCGGGGAATTCCGAGGCCTGTTTTAATAATGCGCTCGCCGGAAAGATTGAAGAAGGGATTCAATTTGACACTTTAGTGTCTTCGCGATTAATGATGTTTTAGGACTGTGGACTTCACAACACCTCACAGCCATCAGGAGGGTCATGGACGGGGACTTGGGGGGGTGCGGAAGTGCCTCGGGGTACCTATAGGAATCAACCGAAACTTTATGGTAAAACCATAGATTTTTTTTTCCTGCCGATTCCTAGAGCTACCACCGCTGCTTCTGGGTTTCCCCCCAGAACTGATGCAGTGGTGCAGAGGAAACCAACTTTTAATTTTGCTGCTGCTGTAAGCAGCGTTCCCTCTAAGCTGAGTTAGTGTGAGCTAGCTCACAGTTTCTTAGTCTCTGGCTCACAGGATTTTGTCTTAGCTCAGGAAGGACGGCTCCAGAGCAAACTAATTCATGCAGTAGCCAAAGTTCAGTAGCTCACAACTTTAATGTCAGTAGCTCACAAGGTAGAATTTTTGCTCGCAAGACTCCGGCTCACACATTGTTGTCTCGGCCCAGGAAGGAGGGCTCCAGAGCAAACTAATTCATGCAGCAGCCAAATCTCTCACTCACAGCTTTAATGCCGGTAGCTCACAAAGTAAAATTTCTGCTCACAAGACTCTACAGCTTAGAGGGAGCATTGTCTGTAAGTATGCCGACCCCCTTTCTCTCAGGAGGGGTCGTTTCAACCAGCAGTGGACCCCACAGGGGTACCCCATATACCAGGAAACTTGACATAAGTAGGCACAAAGATGGATGCCAGGACTGGCAGGCCCCATAATCATGCCTAGGAAGTGTCCCTGGAAAGCACATGAGACCCTGCTCCGACAACTGTGACTCCATACACACACCCCGCCAACATCTGCATACTCCCGAGGATGGACTTGCTTCACTCCAGAGCTACTTCTTTCAATCTCAATCACCAAGCCTATCAATCTGATCTCATCTTTCCTCCTCCTCACATTCCCCTCTTAATAGAAAGTCCTGGCTTCCGCTCCTTGCCCACACCATAAGAAGAAGAGAGAAGAGAAGAAGAGATTGGATTTATACCCTGCCCTTCATTACTCAGAGCGGCTTACGATCTCCTTGCCCTTCCCCTCCCCACAACAGACACCCTGTGAGATAGGTGGGGCTGAGAGAGCTCTGACAGAAACTGCTCATGAAAGAACAGCTCTGAGAGAGCTGTGGCTGACCCAAGGTCACCCAACTGGCTGCATGCAGAGGAGGAGTGGGGAATCACACCCGGTCCCCCAGATTAGAGTCCTGCCGCTTTTAACCACGACACCGAGCTGGACTTCTAGAAGGGCAAAGGCCTGATGTGGGCCTTGCTAAGCCGTAAGTCGCCCCAGAAGGGCTGCTGTCCTCCAGGTGGGGCCTGGAGATCTCCCAGAATTACAACCAGTCTCCAGGCAACACAGATCAGTTCCCCTGGAGAAAATGGCTGCTGTGGAATGTGGACCCTATGACGCTGTGCACCAATCAGGCCCTTCCCTTCCCCAAACCCCGCCCTCCCAAGGCTCCACCCCCAAATCTCCAGGAATCACCCAACCCAGAGTTGGCATCCCAAAGCCACAGCCAACCTGTATGGTGTTCAGTTTGGGGCAGCACAATTTCAGAAGGATATAGGCAAGCTGGAACGTGTCCAGAGGAGGGTAATGAAGACGGTGAGGGGTCTGGAGACCAAGTCCTGTGAGGAAAGGTTGAAGGAGCTGGGTAGGTTTAGCCCAGAGAGGAGACGACTGAGAGGGGATAGATAACCATCTTCAAGTACTTGAAGGGCTGTCATATAGAGAGGATGGGGCGGAGTTGTTTTCTGTTGCCCCAGAAGGTCAGATCAGAACCAACGGGATGGAATTAAATCAGAAGAGTTTTCAGCTAAACGTTAGGAAGAACTTCCTGACAGTTTGAGCGGTTCCTCAGTGGAACAGGCTTCCCCGGGAGGTGGTGGGCTCTCCTCCTTTTGAGGTTTTCAAACAGAGGCTGGATGGCCATCGGACAGCATTGCCGATCCTGTGAACTTAGGCAGATCATGAGAGGGAGGGCAGGAAGGGTTGCCTCAGTGCTTAGTTCTTGTGGCCCTTTCTTACACACCCAGGAAAATGCTGAAGGCCACTCTGGGGTCAGGAAGCAATCCTGGAGGTTTTTTGTCATCGTCTGGGCATGGAACAGCGTTCACTGTGGGTGTGGAGGGGGAGGTATTTGTGAATGTCCTGCATTGTACAGGGGGTTGGACTAGATGACCTTGGAGGTCCCTTCCAACTCTGTGATTCTATGATACTATGGACCTGTTTGCCCCAATCCTGCAATGGGCTGAGGCACAGATCCCAACAGGAATGGGTTCAGAGATGGGCTGGAACCCTGGGGCAATCCTGTGGAAGGATCACTATGCTGGCTGGGTCTGACCAAAGATGTCTGATCCAACCTCCTGCTCTATGCAGAGCTGGAAACATTCCAAAATGGCAACCTGTTTTCCCCTTAGACCTCATCCAGAGAAGCCCTTGAAACCTGCAGGAGCTTTGTGGGTGGGGATATGGGGGGGCTGCAACACCCACTGAGGTAAAAAAAAAGGTTAAAACCAGTAAAAACAGTTACTTTCATTTAAAAAAATGGAAGTGACATAGGTAGCTCTAGGAATTGCCAGAAACTCTATGGTTTATCATAGAATTTTCGGCGATTCCTAGAGCTACCCTATGTTTTTAACCGGAACTGACATAGAGCCGCATATGACTCTTTAGGTTTTCTTTTTTCCCCTACCACTGCTAGGAGAGGCAGTGGTCAACAGGAGCAGGGGGCAGAATATCCCAGCCACCCCTATTGAAAACCTACCCGACCCATATCTGCCCTGCCTTTTGATTCTGTCTCCTGCTCACACCTGAGAGTGGCGTTGGTGCTCGCAAGCTTCTCTTCCACTCTTCCTTCCCAGTTTAACGCCAGAATATCCGAAGCGGGGCTCAGAGCGTCCGTCTTCGAAGTCCCCCTCGCCCTGACCCTGGGAATATCCCTGCAGAGTATCGAAGAGCTCTGCGGCCCTCATGCATCTTGAAGGAAGGGCCTACACAAAGAGGAACTGATGAAACAGCAGGAAGCAAAAGGCTGACAGCAGCAAATGTCACCAAGCTCCTGTTTAGAAGCGCGAGATGCCAACGGCTACCGAGCACCTCCATCGCCCGCTTCCCGTCACTTTTGATTGAAATAAGGAGTTAATTATGTTCTCTGTATGATAACTAGATTGTATGGTGCTCGCCAGACACAGCATGAAAACTGTCGGGAACCAAATGCCCGCACGGCCCGTTTCCCTGCATAGCAAAAAACCTGAGCAGCTTTTGAGACCTCGTCATGTTTTCTTTGACTGTTATTATCTCAACTCTCCCCGAGGCTTCTATTCTACCTCATGTGGAATTAAGAGGAAGGGGCGTTCGGATGGGTTAATTAAATAGCATCTCTCTGCAGCCAGAGGCTGAACGATCCAATCACACCTGCCATAAGCAGAGTAACTCCAAGGCAGGGGAGGGGCCGTGGCTCAGTGGTTGAGCACCTGCTTGGCATGCAGAAAGTCCCCAGTTCAAACCCAGATACCTCCAGTTAAAAAGGAGCAGGCAGGAGGTGATGTGAAAGACCTCGTGCCTGAGACCCTGGAGAGCTGAAAAGAGGGGCTGTGGCTCAGTGGGAGAGCCTCTGCTTGGCACGCAGAAGGTCCCTGGTTCAATCCCCGGCATCTCCAGTTAAAAGGACCAGGCAGTAGGTGATGGGAAAGACCTCCGCCTGAGACCCTGGAGAGCTGTAAAGAGGGGCTGTGGCTCAGTGGGAGAGCCTCTGCTTGGCATGCAAAAGGCCCCAGGTTCAACCCCCGGCATCTTCAGGTAAAGGATCAGGTAGGAGGTGATGCAAAAGGCCTCAGCCTGAATCCCTGGAGAGTCACTACTAGTCTGAGTAGGCCAGTCATTTTGAGCTTGTTGGGGACATTTGGAAGTCTGACACAGCATGGTGCACACTGACAAAATGGCTGTCACAAAATGGCTGCCACCGGACATGGAGCCAGCCACAAACTTCAGTAATGGAGTGCAGATCCCTGTGCTACTAAAGCAACTTTAAAAAAAAAAATTGCATAGCCAATCCGATCTCTAGTGGTCAACCAGATGCATTGCTGGCTCTGCTTACTTCCTAAAACACTTCGTGGGCACCAGAAAAGATGTCGGTGGGCACTCGTGTTGGTGACCCCTGGAGGAGACAGTAGGGATCTTGATGGACTGATGCTCTGATTCAGGAGAATCAAGTTCATCAGGAGGAAAGACAGTTATTTCTTGATAAAGCATAGAATTGGCTGGAGTAATGGTTCCGGTGATATGGAGATATGCTACTGAGTTGGACGCAGGAACATGGGAGCACTGGCATGTCAGCAGTGTGACATCATTTCTGGGCCACAGTCAGAAGTGACGTCATGCCGCTCTAGGACTGAATGAAAACCCTATGGTTTAGCATAGAGTTCCTGCTAAGTCCCAGAGTGGTGTGATGTCACTTCCGTGTTTGACCTGTAATGCCACTTCCGTGTTTGACTTGGAAATACCGTCATATTGTAAATAAAATGGTAATTTTCAGTTGTTATTTTTTTCTGCCGCCTCCAGCAGTGTGACATCATTACTGGGCCAAACCCAGAAGCAATATCACGCCGCTCTAGGACTTAATGAAAATTCTATGGTTTTACCATAGAGTTTCCACTAAGTCTCAGAGTGGTGTGATGTCACTTCTGGGTTTGACCTGTGATGTCACTTCCATGTTTGACCTGGAAATGCCATCATGCTGTCAACTCAATGGTAATTTTAAATTTTTTTTTTCTGGCTTTCTGAGTGGCACGTCAGCAGTGTGACATCATTTCTGGGCCAAACCCAGAAGCGACATCGCACTTCTCTAGGACAGCTGTGGATCCATCCTCTGCCTCCCCATGTCGTCCGTTTGCAGAACGAGCCGGTAAATGACGGGAGATTTCGGCCGAGCAATTCCTTCTCCATGTTACAAAATGAAATCATCTCATCGATGTGAGCTGAGGGAGTCCCCGGGCACTGGCCTGTTATATTTGTGGGGCCCCAGGCAGTGCAGCAAATGAGTCGGCGCTTGCTGAAACCCAGGCCTGCCATTTGGAGATTATTTCTTCTCTTTACATTAGATCTCAGCAACAGGCATTCCTCTCCTCCTGTTTTTACTGCTGCGCTGGAACAATGAAAAACAGCCAATGAGACATAACAAAGAGAGAGTAATTTACCAGCGAGCACTTAAAGGTAAAAGAGCGGGGGGGGGGGGGGGCCACGAGGTTTTATTGAAGGTGTTCTCGGCAAAGTTCCTGCAGAATCTCCCTCTGTCATCTGCAGTCCGTTCGCCTTTCTCCTCTCCTGTGATATTAAATTACTCCCCCCCCCCAACCAACTGTGCCTTTTCAGCCCCTCTTTGATGTTCCCGAAGCAACAAGAGACTTTCAAAGGCATCTCGGACGGTTGGAATTGGAAGCCTTCTCCAGAATGGAAGGGGGCGAGATTTGGGGCAGACCAGGGAGTTAAAATGGCCCCGGGAAAAGTCAGCCAGGGTGACCCCACCACAGGAATGCGACTCTTAATCACTACACCAAGCTGACTGTCCAGGAGGCCCCGGTTCTGGGAGGCCCAGGTTCGAATCCTTACTCTGCCACTGATGATCACCAGGTGATAGTGCTACCAGGTTGTGAAATTTGTGGAGATTTGGGGTTGAAGGCCGAGAGAGCAGTGTTTGAGGGAGGAGAGGGACCTCAGCGGGGTACAATGCCATAGAGTCCATCCTCCAAAGTAGCCGTTTTCTCCTGGGGAACTGATCTCTGTTGTCCAGAGATCCATTGTAATCTCGCCCAATCTTACTGGGGAACCATGCGCTAGCCACACCCTCTCAGCCTGTCCTTCCTCACAGGGTTGTTGTGAGGATAAAAGGGAGAGGGGAAGAATGTAGGAAGCCATGTGCATACCCATTCGGGAGAAAAGGGGTGTATGAAATAGGAAGGAAGGGAAGGAAGGAAGGAGGGAGAAAGGGAGGGAGAGAGGGATGAAGGGAGGGAAGAAGGGAGGGAGGGAGGGACGAAGGAATACATTGTCTGCTCCCACAGGCAGTACACTGTTGGGGGGAGACAATGGGTGAGCTGATAGCCATCCCCATCGCTACAGAAGGGTCTCAGCCAAACGCTCCAGAGTTTCTGGCACTCAGCTCAGCTTGCTCCTGGCTGCCAGTCACCCGTCAGGGCAGCAGCGGCCCACTGCTATATTGCCCCCTAAGTCAGTCTGTCCCTGGGCATCTCTTAAATCTGAAATAATTTGGGAGCCAGGGGACGCTCGAGCAAATCCTTCCCCCTTTTAAAAATATGCAGCAAAAAGAGAGAGAGAGGCAAAGGGATATCCTTCCTCTTTTGCATTTCTTGCATCTCCCCCCCCCCCCACTCGATGCCGTTTGGCTTTTAGGGGGGGAGAAAACACACACACACACAAAACCAGAACAATCCAGGAAGAGGAGCTGTGAATGCAAATGGGGGGCTGAGGCCGTGTGGCACTCAGCCCCCCACCCCCCAGTTCCATCTTCTCCTAGACAGATGGGTTGGTGTACGTATCCCAGGCTCCTTCCTGCCCGGAGGCGATGGATGTGCCAAGCCCCACCCTACCCCGGCTGCGTTCTCCGCTCTCTGTTTATTGGTCTGGGAATAAGGTGTAATGATATTGAACTTGGCAAAGGGTAATTTCGCACCAGCCGCCTTAATTAACGAGACTGATTGAAGTATTCAGGGAGGCTCTCGGATGTTGCCAAGTGAAATCCAAGCAGGGTTTGGAATTCAGGGGGAAAAATCCGTACCATGTCTTCAGGTTTTGATTTGTTCTTCCCTTTTAACCGCTTTCAAAAGCCCACAGACAACCAGCTCAGAGGAGCTGGAGCCGACCTTAGAGATTTTTGGGGTGGCCAATGGCTCTTCGTGGTCTCAGCTTGAGGTCTTTTCATATGGCTTGCAACTGGAGCTGCCAGGGATCGAACTTGGGTCCTTTTGCACACAAAGCCAATGATCTGCCATTGGGTCACGGTCCCAGTTTGGTGTAGTGGTTAGGACTCGGAGCACTCTAATCTGGGAGAACTGGGTTTGATTCCCCACTCCTACACATGCAGCTGGTGGTGTGACCTTGGGTCAGTCACAAGTTCTCTCAGGGGCAGTTCTTGGGAGAGCTCTCTCAGCCCCACCTACTTAACAAGGTGTCTGTTGTGGGGAGGGGAAGGGAAGGAGATTGTAAGCTGTTCTGAGACTCCTCTGAGAGCCAGTTTGGTGTAGTGGTTAAGTGCGCAAACTCTAATCTGGGAGAACCGGGTTTGATTCCCCACTCCTCCACTTGCACCTGCTGGATGACCCTGGAAAAGCCATAGTTCTGGCACAGCTGTTCTTGAAAAAGAGCAGTTTCTGTCAGAGCTCTCTCAGCCTCACCTACCTCACAGGGTGTCTGTTGTGGGGAGTGATACTTCTTCACCCTAACAGTGATTAACCCATGGAACTCACTGCCACAGGAGGTGGTGGCAGCTACAAGCATGGACGGCTTCAAGAGGGAATTAGATAAGCATATGGAGCAGAGGTCCATCGGTGGCTATTAGTCACAAGGTATAGATAGGAACTCTCGGTCTGGGGCAAGTGATACTCTGTATTCTTGGTGCCTGTGGGGGACAACAGTGGGAGGGCTTCTAGTGTCCTGGCTCCACTGGTGGACCTCCTGATGGCCCCTGGTATTTTTGGCCACTGTGTGACACAGAGTGTTGGACTGGATGGGCCTTTGGCCTGATCCAACATTGGCTTCCTGACAGTAAAGAGTGGTTCCTCAGTGGAACAGGCATCCCCGGGAGGTGGTGGGCTCTCCTCCTTTGGAGGTTTTCACATGGAGGCTAGATGGCCATCTGACAGCAATGCTGATTCTGTGAACTTGTGCATTGTGCAGGGGTTTCGACTAGAGGACCCTGGAGGTCCCTTCCAACTCTGTGATTCTATGAGAATTACAGAGGGCTATGCATTCTTTTCCCTCTGTTTCATCTTGCCTGGAAGTCTGGAACGTGGCTCACTTCCTCGAGTCATTCAAATGTCATCTCCCTTCTTCTTTGCTCCAAATCCTGTTTTCTTGATTATTGTGGAATAAAGAAAATGATTCCCCCATTTTTGGGCCCATGCTTTTAAAGAAGTTCAGGTCGTGGAAGTTTTGCTTTCTTTCTTTTTTAATGATGCGGTTTTGAAATTCCCAATTTTGTTTTTCCTGGTTTCCAGTTGGCAGCAGAGCAAACAACAAGAGGAGGGAGTTGGGGATTGATCGGTGTCCTTAATGTTATGTGCTCAGAAGCTTTCCCTGACGCGTAGTTAAAAGTCTCCAAACTTTGTCACCAAAAATAGATCCTGCAGATTGTCTTAAGCAACAATGACATCCAGTGGCTGGTTAGTTTTACTCCTCGGAGTAAGTCCGAAACGCATTTCCAACCTGGAGGACCTCCAGGGAGTGTGTGTTCCTGCGAAACCGGGCCCTAGAGGATGGGCGGTGAACCTAATCTCGTATTTATCCCAGGTCACATTGCAAATCGAGAATTCGGTGGCAATATGAAAAGAGTGTGTTTCGAGTGGTTCGTCCTACTGAGAGCCAGTTTGGTGCAGTGGTTAAGTGCGCGGACTCTAATCTGGGAGAACCTGGTTTGATTCCCCACTCCTCCACTTGCACCTGGCTGGATGACCTTGGGCAAGCCGTAGTTTCTGACAAGAGCTGTCCTTGAAAAAGAGCGGATTCTGTCAGAGCTCTCTCAGCCAATTCTCCCTCTAAGCTATGGAGTCTTGTGAGCAAAAATTCTACTTCATGAGCTACTGGCATTCAAGTAGTGAGCAAGCAATCTGGCTACTGCATCAATTGCTCTGGAGCCATCCTTCCTGAGCTAAGACAACAATGTGTGAGCCAGAGGCTAAAAAACTATGAGCTAACTCACACTAACTCAGCTTAGAGGGAACTCTGCTCTCAGCCCCACTGTCAGCTATGCTGCCAGGATGTTTATGGGCTGGGGTTCATTTGCTTGACCTGTGTACCAGCCGCTGCTGCATTCCCTCTTTGCTTTTGTAGTACTTTATTATCACTGACCTTGTAGATTGCCTTGTAGCAGCTACCCCCCTATTTTTCGTGACTGTGACTCTTATTAACCCCACTCTTGGAACTCACATTTTCATGAGAGCCCTTATTGACTCGGGGGTGTGGGAGGGACCTCATCAACCCCTCTTTAGTAACAGGGTTAGAGGCGGGGGTGGTGAAGTTGCAAGACCCCTTAGTTTTCACCCAAATGGATGGGTCCACCATGAAAGAACCATGTGAGTTTGAGACGGTCCCATTGCGAGTCAGGGTGGGGGATCACTGGGAGGAACATTTGTTTGTGATCACCCCAGCCGCCTGGTTCCCGCTCATCTTAGGGGGGCCCTGGTTGCATGGACATAACCCGTATATTCTGTGGGATGAAAGGAAGGTGCAATTCATCTCTCCTCAGTGTCACTTGAGCCGGTGGAACCCGCAGTGGGGTCTGCAGCCTATAGTGGAAAACCCTAGGGTTTGCTTGGCCCAAGACGAGTTGCTATCCCTCCCTCCCAAGTACCGGGACTTGGCCAGGGTTTTCGAAGAAGAGGAAGCTGACGAGCTCCCACCCCATTGACACTCGGACTGCAGCACTGAAATATTGCTGGGCCACAAACTATGCAAGGGGCACATTTACATGATAGGCCCGGCCAAGAAAGATGAACTACGTAAGTTTATTGACAAAAACCTAGCCAGGGGTTTTATCAGACCGGCTTCTTCCCCATTTGTGGCCCCAGTGCTCTTCCGGGGGAAAAAGGATGGGGGCTTGAGCTTATGTACTGACTATCGAGGGCTAAACCTGGTGTCATCGACCAATGCCTACCCCATGCCCAGGGCTCTTTTTGTAGAAAAATCCCAGCAGGAACCCATTAGCATAATAGGCCACACCCAACAGCAGAAACTCATCAGCATATTAGGCCACACCCATGACAGCACAGCTCATTAGCGCATTAGGCCGCACCCCCATGTTACCAGAAGTGTGGTTATCCAGCCACACCCACATTTTGCTTGTTATTCTGTTTACCTTGTTTGTTGTCAAAACCCAGGGCTTTTTTGTAGCAGGAAATCCTTTGCATGTTAGGCCACACAACCCTAATGTAGCCAATCCTAATGAGTTTCTGCTGTTGGGTGTGGCCTATTATACTAATGAGTTCCTGCTGGGTGTGGCCAACTTGGGAGCCAGCCGCATTCCTGCCCAAAAATAGCCCTGCCCATGGCTCTGATCAAAGATTTGCTAGCCAAAGCGGCTAAAGGAAAGATCTTTTCAAAGTTAGATCTCCGAGATGCTTACTTCTGGGTCCTCATACGAGAGGGGGATGAGCACAAGACTGCCTTTAACACGCCCCTGGGCCAGTTTGAATATTGCGTAATGCCCTTCAGTCTTCAGGGGGCTCTGGGAGTCTTCATGAATCTGATCAACAAGGTGTTGCACAATCATTTGTTTAAGGCGGCTCTTGTTTACCTGGATGATACTCCCCCGACCTGCCTTCACACGTGAAATTGGTGAGGGAAGTTCTAACCACGTTGCACAAGCACAAACTGTTTGCGACACTCTCCAAGTGTGAGTTTCACAAATTGCACATTGACTTCCTGGGATATTGAATCTTGGACAAGGGGCTGGAAATGGACCCGGGGAAGGTGCGGGATGTGCTGGGGTGGGAAACCCCCCGCACGCACTGCCAATTACAATCCTTCCTCGGTTTTTCGAACTTTTACAGAAATGTTCTGCCCAACTTTGCCCAGATCAGTTTGCCTCTCACTGACTTATTAAAAACGAAAGGGAACGGGCAGGAGGCAACCAAACAGGGTGCAGCCCTGGCTTGGAGTAAAGAGTGCCAGGAAGCGTTTGAATGCCTCAAAGCCCTGTTCACGTCAGAGCCCATCCTAGCCCACCCCGATGAAAACAAAAAATTCATAGTTCAAATCAATACATCAGACGTGGCCATGGGGGGTGCGATCCTCCAAGAGGGAGAGGATGGCTTACTACATCCCTTAGCATAGTGTCAAGAAAGTTCAATGACACAGAGCGTAACTGGTTGGTGTGGGAGAAAGAGGCGGAGGCGATCTGCCTTGCGCTGGCTACCTGGCAGCATTGGCTGGAGGGAGCGAGGGTTCCTTTTGAGGTGTGAACTGATCACAAGAACTTGGAAATGCTTAAAAAAAAAGCCTTGGAGCCTCAATGCAAAACAGCTCCAGTGGGCCGATTTCTTTTCCAAGTTTCAGTTTATGCTTCACCATTTCCCAGGCTCTGCAAACTCCCTCACTGGTGCCCTGTCCCACCTCCCACGACACGACAGCCAAAGGGAGGTAATCTTGGACTCAGTGTTCACGCCCTCCCTCCTGGGCGGGGCAGTGACTACACATAGCCAGGCAGGCCCATCCTCATCCCCTACATCACTGATGCTCAGCCCCCCCTCCTGCTGAGGCAGGCGGGGAAACATGGCACAGTAAATTCACCTCCACGTTCTCAGAGGGCGACAGGGTGGTGGTGGAGGCAGAGGGGGATTTCAAACTCAGGTCCGATGGCTGCTGGTACCAAACTGTTTGTTCCACTCTCCCTGTAGGGGGGGAATACTGCATGCAGTGCACGGCTCGAAGCTGAATGGCCGCCCCGGGTTTGTTAAGTCTCTTCAGCTCATGCAACGACAATTCTGGTGGCCGCAAATGCAGAAGGCCTTATCTTCATTCATGAAGTAGTGCCAAATTTGTGCCATGAGTAAACCCCGGCCGGGGAGAACTCCAGGATTGCTTCAGCCACACCTGACTCTGAGCCGGCCATGGGAGGTGATTTTCATGGACTTTATTACAGATCTGCCCCCGAGCAAAGCTATGTCGGTTCATTTGGGTTGTTGTGGACTTATTCTCCAAGCAGGCACACTTTATCCCATTTGCATCCCTGCCCACGGCGAAAGCCCTATCCAAAGCGTTTTTGTTACATGTAGTCCATTTACATATGCTCCCGACCAAGGTGATATCCGACAGGGGAGCCCAATTTGTTTCCCAGTTTTGGGGGGAACTTATGAAACTGATGGGGGTCGAATGGGCAATGAGCAGCACCTATCACCCCGAGACTGATGGACAGACGGAACGGGTTAACCAGACCTTGGAACAATACCTCCGATGTTTCACCAATTATCAACAAGATGATTGGGTAGATCTCCTGCCCCTGGCCGAGTTCTGCTATAATAACATGTGTCGTTCCTGTACAGGACTGTCCCCTTTTAAGGCGTTGTATGGATATGACAGCCCCCCAGTACCTTTTCTGGAAGGGTCAAATGACTTGGGGCCGGGGGACGCGGCGCATTGGTGTCAACAATTAAGGGACTCGTGGCCGCTCCTTTGCAAGACTTTAACAGCGGCCAAGGAGGCTTATAAGGCTCAGGCTGACAAGAGAAGGGTGGAGGGTTGGGCTCTGCAGCCTGGTGATTCGGTGTATGTGTCTACTAAGAACATCAATAGTCCTACGGCCTAGTCCAAAACTAGGATGGAAGTATACTGGTCCGTTTAAGGTGAAACGGATGATCAATGAGGTGGCTGTTGATCTAGATCTGCCTAAGAACCTGAGAAATCTTCATTCTGTATTTCATTTCAGCCTCCTGAAATGGGATTCTGGTTCTAGCACCTGGCGACCAACGCAGCCGGTGCCCCCTCCTATCATGATGAGGGTGGAGAACACTATAAAATCTCAAAGATCTTGAACTCTAAATTCAAATGGGGAAAACTGTTTTATCTGGTGGAATGGCTTGATTTTGGACCCCAGCACCTCAAATGGATGGAAGTAGGGGATATTCGGGCCCCTAGACTGTTGCGCAAGTTCCACCGGGAGTTCCTGGATAAACCGGGAGGTCTCCCGGAATGACCGGGAGGTCTCCTGGAATGGGTGGGATAAGCTGGTTTTTGAGAGGGCAGAATGTCAGCTATGCTGCCATGATGTTTATGGGCTGGGGTTCGTTTGCTTGACCTGTGTACCAGCCGCTGCTGCATTCTTTCTTTGCTTTTGTAGTACTTCATTATCACTGATCTTGTAGATTGCATGTGTAGTGTCTGGGCATCATGTAACCGTGAGATAGCTTTTGATTCCCAGCTTTGGCCTGGAGCCCCTGGAGCCCCTTCTTCCATGTGCGGGAGTCAGGCCAATTGGCCTATGGATGGGTGTGTGTGCATACGAAGAATACCCTATATCCCATTGTGCTTGTAGAAACATCGCCGTTCTTAACAGTGACCATGTTACTGCCTCTATAGCTCTGCAATAAAGTATAACCTTTCTGACAAGCGTGTACTCAGTTGTTGGCTGTGGAACCTGACACCCACCTACCTCACAGGGTGTCTGTTGTGGGGAGGGAAAGGAGTTTGTAAGCCGCTCTGAGACACCTTTGGGTAGTGAAGGGCGGGGTATAAATCCAGTCTTTTCTTCTTCTTCTAAAACCTCACAGCCCGTGTTTCTACAGTTCTTGTGTGTTCTGCATGCCAGCTTGTCCTTTCCAATGTACCACTTGGACTTCTTGCTTTTGGCACACTTAAATCATGTTACTAGTCCTCATGGCCGTGAATTCTGAGAATGTTTAAAAATGCCCAGTACAGGCCAAGGAATTAATTTTAGCCCCCTCCTTGACAATTTCATTACTGATTTACTTCATTTATACCCCATCTATCTCCCCAAAGCAGCTTACATCATTCTCCTCTCCTCCATTTTATCCTCACAACAACCCTGCGAAGCAGGTCAAGATGGGCAGGCATGTTAGCCTGTCTGTAGCAGTAGAAAAGAGCAAGAGTCCAGGAGCACCTTAAAGGCTAACAAAATTTGTGGCAGGGAAGGCGCTTTTGTGAGTCATGGCTCGCTTGAAGTTTGGTGTAGCTTCTCGGCACAGTGGGCGTCCCAAGCTTCCAGAATGGAGGCTCTCCTTCACCTCAGGTGATGACCGACCGGTTCGGGCAGAGGTTTCCATTGTGGAAGGAGAAGATATGCACGCATGGATGCCCCCCAGTTTCGCCTCAGGGTGCTTGTCAGAAATGAGGCTGGCTTGACTCAGATCGGTTTTCCCACAGACGGGAAGGGGGGGAAACGCGACCCTGCCCAACGATGTGGAAAGAATACAATTACGCAAATGGGGAGACAGAGAACATGAGGAAAGGGCTCGCTGAGTTCGCTGTGATGCTCATGATCAGTCTGATACGCGACAGGTTTGGGTGGGAGACAGAGACTTCAGTGATAGAATGCAGGCTTTCTGAGTCTTGTGTTTAAAGACTGAAGAACCTCAGAAGAGCCCTGCTGGATCAGACGAGTGAAGGTCCACCTAGTCCAGCATTCCGTCTCCTATAGGGGCCTACCAGTTCCTCTGGAGGGCCAAAAACAGGGCATAGAGGCCGAGGCCTTCCTCTGATGAGAACATAAAAAGAGCCCTGCTGGATCAGACCAGAGGTCCACCTCGTCCAGCATCCCATCTCGCATAGGGGCCAAACAGTTCCTCTGGAGGGCCAACAACAGGACATAGAGGCTGAAGTCTTCCCCTGATGAGAACATTGGAAGAGCCCTGCTGGATCAGACCAGTGGTCCACCTCGTTCAGCATCCCATCTCACATAGGGGCCAAACAGTTCCTCTGGAGGGCCAACAACATGACATAGAGGCTGAGGCCTTCCCCTGATGAGCAGTGTTCCCTCTAAGCTAAGTTAGTGTGAGCTGGCTCATAGTTTTTTAGTCTCCGGCTCACGCTTTTTTGTCTTAGCTAAGGAAGGATAGCTCCAGGGCAAACTAATTTATGCAGGAGCCGAATTGCTCGCTCACAACTTTAATGCCCGTAGCTTACAAAGTAGAATTTCTGCTCACAAGACTCCACAGCTTAGAGGGAACATTGCTGATGCGAACATCAGAAGAGTCCTGCTGGATTAGACCAGTGAGGGTTCATCTAGTCCAGCATCTCATCTCACACAGGGGCCAACCAGTTCCTCTGGAGGGCCAACAACAGAGCAGAGAGGCCAAGGCCTTCCCTTGATGCTACCTCCTGGCACTGGGATTCAGAGATTGACTGCTTCTGAACGTGGAGGTTCTTTTAGTTACTATGGCTAGTAGCTGGTGATAGTAGGGTTGCCAAGTATAGCTTCCCTCCGCAGCGGGGGACTCCCAGGTGGATGTTATGATGCTGGTGATGTTATGACACCGGGCACGCTGGGGGTGGGGCCATGACCATCGAGGGGAAACCATAGAGTTTCCCCTCGGATGGTCGTGGCCCCGCCCCCAGCGTGCCCGGCGTCATAACGTCACTTCCTGGTGACGCGCACGCCGGGGTGGGGTTCCCTCCGGGGCCCGATTCCGCAGTGGCGGAAATCGGGCCTCCACAGCGGGGGTTTACCCACCCCCCGCCCCCACTTGGCAGCCCTTAGGTGATAGACTTATCCTCCATGAATCTATCTAACCCCCATTTGAAGCTCTGGCAGTGAATTCCACATTTTATTCACTCACTATGTAAAGAAGTATTTTGTTTAATCCAGGGGTGTCAAACATGTGGCCCAGGGGTCGGATCAGGCCCCCGGAGGGCTTTTATCAGGCCCGCACTGGAACTGGCCCTCGCCTGCTTCCAGTTCTGCTGCTGCTGCATCATAGCTTGCTTCACCAGACTCTCTTAATCACTCAGCCATTTCATGTTTTCACCTGGGTCCTAGACTCTGAACTCTGAGCAGGAGATTTCTGTGGTGAATGTTGATAAATCAAAAGGAGGTTTGCAGCTTACAGATACGCTCTTGAAACAGCACACTCAAGATTGCAACGGCACAGACATTTTGATGCAATGATTCGGAGCAAGAGGTGTCAGTTATCAGGCACTGTTAAATAAACAAAATAGTGCAAGAGGGCTAATGTTTTAAGCATGTTTTTTATTTTAAGTTAAAAAAAACCCTCCCTTGTTGTAGTGGTTAAGTGCGCAGATTCTAATCTGGGATAACTGGGTTTGATTCCCCACACCTCTACTTGCACCTGGCTCGATGACTTTGGGCAAGCTGTAGGTCTGGCACAGCTGTTCTTGAAAAAAGAGCAGTTTCTGTCAGAGCTCTCTCAGCCCCGCCTACTTCCTAGGGTGTCTGTTGTGGGGAGGGGAAGGGAAAGGAGTTTGTAAACCGCTCTGAGACACCTTTGGGTAGTGAAGGGCGGGATATAAATCCAATCTCTTAATCTTCTTCTTCTTATAAAGCTTATATCTCTGCCACCTGGCATTACATTTTATGACACACATGGCCCGGCCCAACAAGGTCTCATTTATGACAGATCCGGCCCTCATAACAAATGAGTTCGACACCCCTGGTCTAATCCAGCCTGAATCTACTACCCATCAACTTCATTGGATTCCCTGAAGCTCTAGTATTTTGGCGAAGGAAGGAAAAGGTCTCTTTGGTGCCTAGTTTTATAAATTGCTATCATGCCCTCCCCATCCTAGATGTCTCTTTTCTAAACCAAAGAAGCCTAGAAAGGGTTACTGGGTAGGGTTGTCAACTTGGGGGTGGGAAATTCTTGGATGTTTGGGGGTGGAGCTTGGGGAGGGCGGGGTTTGGGGAAGGGAGGGACCTTATAATACCATCAAGTCCACCCTCCGAAGCAGCCATTTTCCTCCAGGGGAACTGATCTCTGCAATCTGGAAATGCAAGTTAATTCTGGGAGCTCTCCGGATCCCACCTGGAGATTGACAACCCTACTGGCCAGTTCTTGAGACTGATTCAAGGTGCTTCTGCCTTCAGGGTAGTGGATAGAGTGGTGGACTAGGACCCAGGGTGACCTGGGTTCCGATCCTCACTTGTACCATGGAAGCTCACTGGGTGATCTTGGGCCCTCCACAAACTCCCAGTCTGGCCCACCTTACAGGGCTGTTGTTGTGAGAGAACGGGAGAGGGGAGGAGGATGTTCTAACCCACTTTGAGTTGCAACTGAGGGGGGAAAGCAGGATGTATGTCAGTGCATGCATACATGGGAATGCATCAGGGTCTACTTCCAGGTAGTTGGACCATAAGGAAGGCCGAGCGCCAAATAATAGATGCTTTCAAATTATGGTGCTGGAGAAGACTTTTGAGAGTCCCTTAGACCGCAAGGAGATCAGATCAGTCAATCCTAAAGGAAATTAACCCTGACTGTTCCCTGGAAGGCCAGAGACTGAAGCTGAAGCTCAAATACTTTGGCCACCCAATGAGAAGGGAGCCCTCACTGGAGGAGACCCTGAGGCTGGGAAAGACTGAAGGGAAAAGAAGAAGGGGGCAGCAAAGGATGAGATGGTTAGACAGTGTTATCGAGGCAATGAACATGAAATTAAGCAAACTCCGGAGGAAGACAGGAGGGCCTGGCGTGATGTGGTCCCTGGGGTCACGAAGAGTCGGACTTGACTGTGTGACTGAAAAACAACAACAACAACTACCTCCAGGTGGCTTGCAAAGGCCATCTCATCCAAGATGGTGGACAGTGCGATGTGGCTGTGAAGAAAGCTAATGCTATCTTAGGATGCATTAACAGAAGAGTTATGTCCAGATCACGGGAGGCGGTAGTCCCGCTCTATTCTGCTATGGTCAGGCCTCACCTGGCCCTTTAAGCAGAGTGGGGTGCTGTAGTTGACTGATACCCGCACTGAGCAAGGGCGTTGGAGTAGGTGACCTCTAGGATCCCGTCTAACTCTGTGCCAAGCAACTGGTCTCCTTCAAGAGAGTTTTTCAGTCTAAGTGTTAGCTTTCTTGCCTATAGAAGTCATAACCCACACACACACACACCCGCTGGCTTGTTCGCAGAATTGCTGCTTAGGCGGGCTGAAGTGATTAACTTGCAGCAGCTGAGAACTGTCATCTCAAGTGGCTGACAGCATGCAATTGAGAGATCTATCCTAGTAACAGCTTTCCATTGGCTACATGGCTTTCCTTTCTACATGGAGAACTTTGGCCCTACAAGCCACACAATCCTGGCTACGGGCCTGACCCTCTCAAATGAGCTGGGCTTCCAATTGGCCAAGACCGAGGAGGAATCACACCTTCCCTGAGCACTGAGAGGGTCTCTCGTTGTGGCTTTCGCTTCAACATGAGAAAGGGATCAAGGTGTTCTGGTTGATCACAAGCTAAACATGAGCCTACAGTGCGATGAGGCTGTGAAGAAAGCTAATGCAGTCTTACGATGCATTAACAGAAGCATTGTGTCCAGATCATGGGAGGTGGTTGTTCCGCTCTATTCTGCTATGGTCAGGCCTTACCTGGAGTCCTGTGTCCAGTTTTGGGCACCACATTTTAGGAAGGATGTTGACAAGCTCGAGCATGTCCAGAAGAGGGCAACCAGGATGGTGAGAGGGTTGGAATCCAAGTCTTATGAGAAGAGGTTGAAAGAGTTGGGTCTGTTTAGCCTGGGAAAGAGAAGGCTTAGAGGGGACGTGATTGCAGTCTTCAAATATTTGAAGGGCTGTCATGTAGAAGATGGAGCAGATCTATTCTCTCTTGCTCTGGATTGCAAGACTAAATCTAATGGGTGGAAATGACAAGGGAGTCGATACCGGCTAAATATCAGGAGAAACTTCCTGTCTGTAACAGTGGTTGAGCAGTGGAACAGTCTGCCTCGGGAGGTGGTGGATGCTCCTTCGTTGGACGTTTTCAAGTGGAGGCTGGACAACCATCTTTTGGGTATGTCGTAGGGCTATCTTTTGGCTATGCTCCTGCAGAGTGCAGGGGGTTGAACTAGATGATCTGCAAGGTCCCTTCCAACTCTAAAATTCTATGATTCTGTGATTCTATGACAAGAAGCCCAGGACCAGCTATGAGGTGTGATCAGAGCTTGCCACATTGTGGGCATAAGCTGAGGCTGGCATCCCATGCTCTACTGGTTCAAGACCCACCATTGGCTGGGCACCAGGCTGTTTCTCCCTTGTGTCACCTCAGAACAAGTGACAATCCTGGTGGGCTCTGAGGAGTTGGGAAGGGGAAAGGAGAAAACAAGAAAGCATGGCTTCAGAGCGCCCATCTGCTTCCTCCAGGGGAGCAGCTGCTGAAATACCTCTCCCGAGGTAGCGTGGCCAATGGCAGGGTTTGTTTAGCAACAGCGTTATGGTATCCATCCTCTTAAGTGAGCGCCATGCTGCCCTCTCTACAGATGGGGAGATCCGACCCATTTGTTTGCTGCAGAAAGCATCAGCTGAGTAAATAAAGCTGGAGGTATTAATTGTTTGGGAGCAAGAGGCCTTTCCTCCCCTCCCTTGCTATGAAAAAAATAGCACGAAAGGAGCTGAACTAAGGAGAGGGCCCCCCCATAGGTCTAAAGTCAATTTAAAGACCTTGGCACTAAATCAACGGGCTGCCCTGTAAACATTCTCACACTGGGTGGCCACTTAGCCTCATGCTTAGGTCAAGTGCCGTATCGGTCTGTCTCTGTTCTTCTATATTGGCTTCTGCTCCCCGCAGGGACAACTTTTTAAAGATTATTTTTTTATTCCGCAGAGCTCCAAGTGGCCGCACGCTTTTGTAGTCCGTAGCGCCGATCACCTGGTTGATACCCGGTTCTTCTTCCTCCTCATCCTTCAAAAGGCAGATTGCCTCGGGTGCTGGAGATCCAATTAGGATTGCGATGGCAGAGACAGTGCATTTGGCCAGGGTGCTCCAAATTCACAAATCCTCCCTGACAATCTTATCTACAGTCTCCATATTCTCTCCCCCCCCCCAGTTCTCATTGCTCACTTGGAAAGTTTTGTTCTCAGTGTCTTCTAAACAGCCCCTTAGATGGCCAACCAGGGTAGAGGCCAGGGTAGAGGCCAATGGGATGCTAAGTCAAACCTGGTGAGTACTGACTGACAACTGGGGTCACTCAAGGGCATATAGCAATAACAGGCTGCTAACAATAGATGCAGTCTGACCTGGACAGCCCACACTAGCCCAATCTTGTCAGCTGAGCAAGGTCAGCCCTGGTTCATACGCAGATGGGAGACCACCAAGGAAGTCTCAGGTTCCTACGCAGAGGCAGAAAATCTCTGAAAGTCGCTTGCCTTGGAAACTGTATGGGGCTTCCATAAGTCTGCTCCAACTTGAAGGCAAAAACAAAATAAAAGGTGCAAAACACGCTTTCCAGAGAAACAGGGTTAGTACCTTCAGGACCTGGGAGAGCTCCCAGTGCAGGCAGATGTTGCTCTAATAGTGCCCAGGACCTAGCAAATTCCAAACAGCCATGTTAATCTATCGCAGTAGGAAGAAGCAAGAATCTTGTGACACAGTTCAGGACCTGGGAGAGCTCCCAGTGAAGGGCAGACGTTGATCTAAATCATGCCCAGAGTTTAGCAGATTCCAAATAGCATGTTAATGTATCGCAGTGGAAACAAGGAAGTATCTGGTGGCACTCTTCAGGACCTGGAACAGCTCCCAGTGGAGGCAGATGTTGATCTGATAACTGCCTGGAGCCTGGCAAATTCCAAAGGGTAGCCATATTGCAGTGGAAACAAGCAGGAGTCTGGTGGCACACTACAGGACCTGGGAGGACTTCCAGGGGAGACAGATGTTGACCTGATAGTGCCCAGATTTTCCTCATTTTAGCGCTTCCGTTCTCACCACAAGAACTTATCCAACTGTACCCAAAACTGTTCTCATGCCATTCCACTGCCAATCATCAGGTTGTGTTCAGTATTGGGCCAGATTACACAATGGCACAACAAGGTCAGAACTTAGGCCGGCTGGTGCTAAGGGTGTTGACGAGTTCCTAATAGTTGGGTACGCTCTGAAGATGTCCTGGTCCACACCTAGATAGGCGTCCTGCAGAGAACTTCTGAAGCCAGCCATGGTGTAGCAGCAGAAGTGTCAGACTAGGATCGGGAAGACCCAGATTCAAATCCCGCTCTGCCAGAGAAGCTCACTGGGTGATCTTCGGCCAGTCCCTGTCTTTTAGTTTCACCTCCCTCACAGGGCTGTTGTCGTGAGAGGGAGGAGGAAGAGGAGAGCAAAGTTGTAATGTGCTTAGGGTCCCCACAAGGGAAAAATGGGGTATAAATATCAAAATAAATAAATTCCCCATGTACGCCCCCTACTGTTCCCTGATGAAAGAAAGGTGCGGGTGTAATAAATGGGTGTTAGTCTTCGGGGAGGGGGGACCCACAGATTTTACACAGAGGAGCGATATATACCGGTGCTCTTGCCAGCAAAAACATGGAGTACAAAACAAGACTCGAGGGCCGTTTCAGCACAGGCCAAATAAAAACGCAATCAGGGTGAACATCCATCAGCGTTATCCTCTCCGCCACCGCGCATCACACCCCAAAAAGAGGACTCGTACAGAGGATTTCTGTTTGTTTGTATCTCGTCGCATTTTTTCGGAAGCTTTCCCCGGTTCCTCGCTGATCTCACCATTAAAATGTGTTTTCCCCTTTTATTTAAATTGATTTCCCCCCTCCCTGCTCTACATAAGCCCATTATCTCCAGCCTTATCAGTCGCTAATTAAGGAGAACAATTTCTCCCCGGTTCTCATTTGCACATCCTTTCATGAGCTTTTATCTCAGGATTGTATCCCCCCCTCGCCTCAACTCCTTCCTGCCAGCAAATATTTTAATGCTCTTAATCTTTCGGCAAGAACCTCTTCCTCGCCCTCAGCGTCTGTTTCCCTTCTCCGTTACAACCCCCTGAACTGCTCCAGCTGCCAGCCA
>NW_015172553.1:404779-426165 GCF_001447785.1 Gekko japonicus | reverse complement strand
AGATAATTATCTGGGCCTTATCTGGGGATCAAAACACTCTCCACCTTATTTTATTTATTTATTTATTTATTTATTTATGATTTGTATCCCGCCTAGCCACAGGACTGGCTCAAGGCGGCTAACAACATTTAAAACACTAAGACAATAAATACATAATAAATGAGGACTACATAACCACTAGGTAGTACTAGTAATGATGGCAATGAAGCTGGCGGCATGCACTGTACAAACAAAGGCGATAACCAACTGCTGTTTTATGTGGTCCAAGATGTGTTCCGGCGGCACCAACGTCTGTGGCGCTGTCTCCAG
This sequence comes from Gekko japonicus, assembly GCF_001447785.1. NCBI lineage: Eukaryota > Metazoa > Chordata > Lepidosauria > Squamata > Gekkonidae > Gekko > Gekko japonicus. Next base: position 425,856 of record NW_015172553.1, on the reverse strand, counting down.
TGGCCCCCTCACCGGTGGCGGCTCCTAATCGAAAGCCTGGTGGGAGAGCTCCGTTTTGCAGGCCCTGCGGAGCTGTAAAAGGTCCCGCAGGGCCCTGATGTTATCCGGGAGTTCATTCCACCATCGTGGAGCCGCCACTGAGAAGGCCCTGGCTCTAGTAGCGGCCAACTTGACGTCTCTCGGGCCGGGAAAGGCCAGGCGATTCTGTGTCCCTGGCCTCAGTGCTCTCTGGGGCACATATGGGGAAAGGCAGTCCCTCAAATAGGACTTCAGATCGGGGACCTGCCATTTATGGCTACTAGAGCCAAATTGTGGCTATGGGACCAAATAGTCTGTGACCATGGGGGTACTTCCCCCACCCCCAGCGGACTGGCCAGTTTGGCATAGTGGTTAAGAGCATGGACGTTAATCAAACGGAATATTTCCTCAGATGTGAAAGGACTTCACTTGTTGGCCTCTCAAGCCCCAAGCGGTCTGGGAACAGGGTCCCCGCAGCACTCCTCGTCACCAAATAAATCTGCCTGCCACTGAGACCATCATCAGCCAGAGGCCCCTCTCGGTGGGCCTCTGCTCATAGAAATCGGGTGGGTGGTTACCGGGGGGGGGGGGTTCTGCAGCAGCAGTCCAAGTCACTGAATTGCCCCACATACTACTCTAATTTGTCTTCTCAAGACAAACTCCTTCTTAGAATAAAAGGTCTGTTGGGAAGATTGTTCTAAACCAAAATTCACAGCCCTCAAATCCCTAATTGGATCTAGAGCTTCTCAGCACGAGAAGGAGAAGGAGAAGGAGAAGGAGAAGGAGAAGAAGAAGAAGAAGAAGAAGAAGAAGAAGAAGAAGAAGAAGAAGAAGAAGAAGAAGAAGAAGAAGAGGAGGAGGAGGAGGAGGAGGAGGAGGAGGAAGAGGAGGAGGAGGAGGAAGAGGAAGAGGAAGAGGAAGAGGAAGAGGAAGAGGAAGAGGAAGAGGAAGAGGAAGAGGAAGAGGAAGAGGAAGAGGAAGAGGAAGAGGAAGAGGAAGAGGAAGAGGAAGAGGAAGAGGAAGAGGAAGAGGAAGAGGAAGAGGAAGAGGAAGAGGAGGGCGAGCCATAGCTCTGATAAGAGCTGTTCTTGAAAAAGAGCAGTTTCTGTCAAGAGCTCTCTCAGCCCCACCTACCTCACAGGGTGTCTGTTGTGGGGAGGGGAAGGGGAAGAAGTTTGTAAGCCGCTCTGAGACTCCTTTGGGTAGTGGAGCGCGTGGTAAAATCCAATCTCTTCTTCTTCTTCTTCTTCTTCTTCTTCTTCTTCTTCTTCTTCTTCTTCTTCTTCTTCTTCTTCTTCTTCTTCAGAACAACCCTCACCCTGTCTGGCCACTTCTCATATGGCAGCCACCTGTGGGAGACCTCTCGAGGACCCGTGAGTCCAAGCATCTTTAAGCACTCTGAGACATGAAGGCCAGGAGGAGGTGGAGGCTCGATGAGGCAGAGGTTGGGTGGCTCGAGAGAGGGAAGGGAGGGGCTGTGCAGGGAGCTGCGGCCAGTCTACAAAGGACAACCTGGCAGGAGCCAGAGGCCCTGTTCTCTGCACCTCCCTCCCCAGAATCTTATTGTGCCCCTGTAAAAATCGATCCTGTGGCCTCTGTTGCAATCCTGTGTACAGTTCTGGTTGCCGCAACTCAAAAAAGATATCATAGCATTGGGAGAAGGTGCAGAAAAGGGCTACCGAAATGCTTAAGGGGAGGGAGCACTTTCCCTCTGAAGAAAAGTTAAAGAGGTCAAGGCTCTTAGAACAGAATCATCGAGTTGGAAGGGACCTCCAGGGTCATCTAGTCCAACCCCCTGCACAAGGCAGGGAATTCACAAATACCTCCCCTTCCACACCTGCAGTGACCGCTGTTCCACGCCCAGAAGATGACAAAAAACCCTCCAGGATCCCTGGCCAAACTGGCCTGGAGAAGAATCGCTTCCTGGCCCCAAAGTGGCCGTCAGCATTTCCCTGGGCGGTGTAAGAAAGGGCCACGAGAACTAAGCACTGATGAAGCTTTTCCTGCCTCCCCTCTTTGGCTTGGAGAAATGATGGATGAGGAGTGACATGACGGAGGCTGACAGAATTATGCACGGGGTAGAGAAGACAAAGAAAGACATCCTTTTCTCCCTTTCTTACAATACAAGAACTCATGGACACTCAAGGAAATGAGTCGGCTTAGAACAGATCAAAGGAAGTCTCTCTTCACCCAAAGAATCATTCACACGTGGAATTCACTGCTGCAGGAAGTGGTGGCAGCTACAAGCATGGACAGCTTCAAGGGGGATTGGAGAAACATCTGAAGCAGAGGTTCATGAGTGGCTGTTAGCCCCAAGGTATAGGTGGAACCCTCTGTCTGGAGCAGTGATGCTCTGTATTCATGGTGCGGGGTGGGGGGGGCAACAGTGGGAGGGCTTTTTGGAGTTCTGGCCCCGCTGGTGGACCTCCTGATGGCCCCTGGGTTTTGGCCACTGTGTGACACAGAGTGTTGGACTGGATGGGCCATTGGTCTGATCCAGCATGGCGTCTCTTATGTCTGGGGCAGTGATGCTCTGTATTCTTGGTGCTGGGAAGGGGGGCAACAGAGGGAGGGCTTCTGGAGTTCTGGCCCCACTGGTGGACCTCCTGATGGCCCCTGGGTTTTGGCCACTGAGTGACACAGAGTGTTGGACTTGATGGGCCACTGGCCTGATCCAACATGGCTTCCCTTCTGCTCTTATGTAGTAGGTAGGAACTATATGAGACCCCGTGGCATGGATATAGGGGGTGATCATGCCACCTCTTCAGTCATCCCCCAAATCCACATCACTTTTAAGTCAAAATGGACTTCAATGGAGGTCACAGGTTATATCCTCAGGATCTCCAAGTAAATGGTTCAGGTGATGTGAGAGACCTTCCTCTGCCTGAGACCCTGGAGAGCTGCTGCCAGTCTCAGTGGACAATACCTACCTTGATGGACTGATGGTCTGACTCAGCGTGAGGCAGCTTCATGTGTGTCTGGAAGCTGAGGCTCCGTGGTAGAGCATCTGCTAGGCATGCAGAAGATCCCAGGTTCAATCCCCAGCATCTACAGGTAAAAGGGTCAGGTAGGAGGTGATGGGAAAGACCTTTCTCTACTTGGGAACTTGAGGAGTCACCGCCAGTCAGAGTAGACGATACTGACCTTGATGGACCGATGTTCTAATCCACTATAAAGCAGCTTTGTGTGAATGCCGACTCTTCGTGGATCTCTCGCTCTGAGTGCTACGTTGCATTGCTTCCTCCTGTTGGGTGTAGTGGTTAAGTGCATGGACTCTAATCTGAGAGAACTGGGTTTGATTCCCCACTCCTCCACGTGCAGCTGCTGGTGTGACCTTTGGGTCAGTCACAAGTTCTTTTAGAGCTGTTCTCTCAAGGACAGTTCTCTCAGGGCTCTCTCAGTCCCGCCTACCTCACAGGGTGTCTGTTGTGGGAAGGGGAAGGGGAAGGAGTTTGTAAGGTGCTCTGAGACTTTGAGTGAAGGGCGGGGTATAAATCCAATCTCCTCCTCCTCCTCCTCCTCCTCTTCTTTTTCTTCAGAAGGTGGGGTAGGGCTGAGTCCTTATCTTGTAGGAGTTCCCCAGGCTGTGAACATGTTAATGGAGGAGCTTTCCTGAGGAGGTTCTTTAGTATATGGATTGTTTCCTGAGGAGGTTCTTTTGCATGTGGATTGGCTGTTGAAATTCTAATCTTATCTGTAGTGCTATTGACAGATGTAGTGCTATTGTCAGATGTAGAGCCTCTTTGTGTTCTTCTTCTTCTTCTTTTTCTTCATGGCCAGCTCGTTGTTGCCCCCATGGACCAAAGAGCCTACTCAGCTAGAAGAATCTTGGAGCTCTCACAGTATTGACAAATGCCTGTTTCGTTCACCACGAAGCTTTTGGCCTGTTGAGAAGGGCTTGTCCTTTGCCCTCCTCCAGTGTAACATTAAGAACTAAAAGGATCGAGAAAGGCACGGCAGAAGCTGCTGTTAAATTTTTCCTCCAAATCCCCGGCTCGGCTGCGCTGTGCATGACATCATGAATCCACTGCTATCGCAGCACACCCAGGACTGGCTTATTGCTATTAATTAGGTTTTGGAAAGAGAAAGGATCTTTTTCCGCCCGGGCTGGGTGGACACCGCTAAGCCAGCCTGCAGAAGCCGGATAAACCTCATTAAGAGAGAGTCTGCCATTTGGGCTGATAAGTGCGCCATGCTTTTCGGAACGCAAGCAATTTAGGAAGGGAACGGGCCCAGGAGAAAACCAGCTTTTCAAAGCAACTGGAACAGAACTTGGCGTTCCCCCCTCCAAGTCCCCGCCATGCCAATGCCGACGAAGGGCTGCTTTACCGAATTTGCAAATTTGCAAGACTAAATTGGGGTATCATCGCTTCTGCTCTATACTGAGGGAAGGGGCCGTCTATTCGACATACCCTCTTCCCTGCACCTGTCCTACAGACCTCCACTCAAGGTTTTGCTCCAGAAGTGGACAGCCCCAGGATCTAGGCTGGGATTTTTCTTTAAAGAAATCATGCTTCTAGACCTCGTGATTATTCATGGAGAAAGAAGCCAATCTCTCCTTATATATAATTGAATAGTGGGTGCCAAAGTTCTAATTCTAAAATGCACTCCCTTAGTGTATGGCTGATGGCACTGCTCCTCAGCATATATCGCCACCAATCAGAAGGCAAAGCCCGGGTCCCTCCCACACCACAACTGCTGCGACAACCTGGTCTTTTGCATATGGAAGCTGATTGGACTTCAGTCCATTCCACACCTCAATCTCCTTCCCCCCGCAAGGCAGTTGGGATTTTCAGTTGCATAACATACCTCATAGGGGAGAGGAGAATGGGTAACAATGGTTACCACTCTCCAGGTGAGGGCTACAGATAACTCAAACATACAAATGCAGAGATCGGTCCCTCTGGAGAAAACAGTGGACTCTGTCATTAAACCCTGCTGAGGTCGCCACAGGAAACTGACACTGTTTGCCCAAAGCCAGAGCACTCTCCCAGAGCCTCTTTCTAGATCCCGTTGTATTTATTTCCGCAACGGGCATTATTTCTAGTTGAAAATAAGCCAGCTATCTCTATCGAGGGTTCAGAATCCAGGTAGTTCCTTGCAGGGCTCTTTTTGTAGCAGGAACTCTGTACATTAGGCGACACAAACCCTAATGTAGCCAATCCTCCAAGAGCTTACAGAACTCTTCTTACGGGGCTACTGTAAGCTCTTGGAGGATTGGCTACATTAGGGGTGTGTCACCTAGTATGCAGAGGAGTTCCTGCTACAAAAAGAGCCCTGGTTGCATTTTGAGCTTCTTTCCAGTAGACTTGGGGGTGGATATTCCATTCTGAATGGGGCATATCGGAGCTGTACTTGTGAGAGAAACTGTACCTTCCCAGAATTCCCTCTTCTACCTGTTCTCTTATGGACTAACAACTGGATTGTTAACTAGTTAAACTCTTTTTACACCGGAGGAACAACGTCGTTTACCTCATTCACAAACGAGCAACATTCCAACACACAGTTGACTTGTGGAACTCACTGCCACAAGATGTAGTGGTGGACATCAGCCACTTGGAATGAGCCCCATTGGGCATACACAGCTAGCTTTTCTGCCTTTAAAGACAGCTGATGATCAAGGATTGAAGCAGTGTTCACTGCTCCAGGCTGGGGGTGTGTGATAAATGTGTGTGGGGGGGTGGCAGATGAGGGGCAAGAGTGGTGGACTCTAAACTGGAGAACCGGGTTTGATTCCCTCCTCCTCCACATAAGCCAGCTGGGTGACCTTAGGTCAGTCACAAATTCTCTCAAGAGCAGTTCTTGAAAGAGCTCTCTCAGCCCCACCTACCTCGCAGGGTGTCTGTTGTGGGGAGGGGAAAGGAGATTGTGAGCCACTCTGAGACTCTGAGTGAAGGGCAGGGTATAAATCCAGTCTCTTCTTGTCTTCTTCTTCTCCATATATGCACCAGAGACACAATTTATCTTGCCTAGATTTTAAAAAGGCTGGGGTGTTTGACCTGTGTGGATGACATCGCTATCTTTATTACCAGGCGCCAATTCATAATTAGCCACTTATTAATAACCACTCATTTCGACGGACCGCCACTCAGTCGCAGAGCATCTGCCTGGCATGCAGAAGTTCCCCGGATTTCATTCCAAAGCATCTCCCGTTAAAACATCTCAGGTGTGTACTGAGGACATTTTAATCTCGTCCTTCTTCCAAGCAGTTCAAGGCAGTGTGGAGTCTTCGCCCTCCCTAGTTTTTACCTTCACAACGACCCTGTGAGGTAGGCAAGGCTGAGAGTCTAGCCCAAGGTCACCCAACAAGGTTCCATGGTGGAAGTGGGTATTCAAACTGGAGTCTCCCAGATCCGAGTCAAATGCTCTAACCACTACACCACGCTGGTCACAGGGCTTGGGGAAAGATCGTCTCTGGCTCAGGGCCTTATTCAGAGTGGGCAAGAGAGACCTAGATAGGGCAGTAGCTTAACACCACACAAAACGTTCTTGTACGTTCACTGAAAATTTGACAACTAGACTTGAACCCCACAGCACCTTGGAGGCCAACAAGCTTTTCAGCTAGCTTGATCTTGACATATCTTAGAAGCTAAGCATGCTCAATCCTGGTTAGTACTTGGGTGAGAGACCACCAAGGAAGTCCAGGGTTGCTATGCAGAGGCAGGCGATGGCCAACCACCTCTGAACATCTCTTGCCCTGACCTGGATTGGCCAGGCTAGCCTGATTGCGTCAGGTCTTGGAAGCTAAGCAGGGTCGGTCCTGGTTAGTACTTGGATGGGAGACCACTTAGGAAGCCCAGGGTGGCTACGCAGAGGCAGGCGATGGCAAACCACCTCTGTTTGTCTCTGCCTTGCCCTGAATGGCCCAAGTTGACCCTATCTCATCAGACCTCAGAAACTAAGCAAGATGGGACCTGATTAGTATTTCGATGGGAGACCACCAAGGAGGTCCAGGGTTGCAACGCAGAGGCAGGCACTGGCAAACCAGCTCTGTTCATCTCTTGCCCTGACCTGGACAGCACAGGCTAGCCTGATCTTGTCAGATCTCAGAAGCTAAGCAGAGTCAGCTCTGATTAATACTTGGGTGGAATACCACTTAGGAACCCCAGGGTTGCTACACAGAGGCAAGCAATGGCAAACCACCTCTGTTTGTCTTTGCCTTGACCTGGATGGCTCAGGCTAGCCTGATTTTGTCAGACCTTGGAAGCTAAGCAGGGTGGGTCCTGATTAGTATTTGGATGAGAGACTGCCAAGGAAGCCCAGGGTTGCTACGCAGAGGCAGACAATGGCAAACCACCTCTGAACGTCTCTTGACAGCAAAAACAAAAAACCCCGTTGAAAGCTTATACCTCCAAACTCTTGCTGGTCTCTAAGGTGCTACCGGACTCAAATTAGGGCCAGCATCAATATACCCTACGGTGGCATGGCTGCGACAGCCCAGGGCTTCTAGTGGGGCCCAATGCCCCCTTCCTGCATGTCTTTTCCTCTGTTTTCTGCATGGCACTGCACCCTCCATGACCCTGGAGACATGCACCACGTAGCCTCAATAGGGAAGGGCATGCAGGTGGCACAGAGAGCTGGCTCTTTTGGCACCAACTTTTGGCACTGCCTAGTCCTGTGCCGCATAGAGAAAGGGCACGTGGGAGGCCGTCCAGGCAGAAGAAGTTCACTTAGACAGGTGAGTGGGTGGTAGATCAGTGGGGTACGATGCCATAGAGTCCACCTTCCAGAGTGGCCATTTTCTCCAAGGGTACCTGATCTCTGTCACCTGGAGATCAAGTGTAATAGCAGGAGGTCTCTAGTGGGGATCAGCGTTCCCTCTAAGCTGAGTTAGTGTGAGCTAGCTCACAGTTTTCTAGCCTCTGGCTCACGCGTTTTTGCCTGAGCTCAGGAAGGATGTGGCCCCAGAGCGAACTAATTTATGCAGTAGCCAGATCGCTCGCTCACAGCTTTAATGCCGGTAGCTCACAAAGTAGACTGTTTGCTCACAAGACTCCACAGCTTAGAGGGAGGACTGGTGGGGATGCCAATGGGGGGCAGGGGGTGGTCGGGTTGCCAGCCTCCAGGAGGTTGTATGAAAACACAAACACGCTGTGTATCGCTTACAAACAGAAGTGAATACATTATCCAAAACAATTTTAACCATTCTTAACAGTTCAAATATTTGTCAAATCCAAACACCCCACTCACATGAGAAACCACTATAGAAGCTTTGTCGACAGAAAGAACAACATGCTAGTGGGGTGACTGGATTTGGAAAACTGGTCTAAGGAGATTTGTTAAATTATCTTTTGATTTCACAGCTAAACGAGTACCGGCTATCTGAAGAAGCAGGAAGTGAACGCGGTACTGAAGCCAGCCGTGCATAGCTGCTACTCCTACAACGTGGACTTTTTGTTTTCCTGTGGAACTTTTGCTCTCCTGAAGCGTCTCATACAAAAGATTAGCGAACTTTACTTGGACTTTGCCTTCTGTATTAAGTACTGTTGGATCCTAAGCCTTTAAGAAATCATGTTTGAATTTGACAAATATTTGAACTGTTAAGAATTGTTAAAATTGTTTTGGATAATATATTCTTTCCACTTCTGTCCGTAAGTTATACACGGAGTGTTTGTGTTTTGATACAAACTCCTCCCGTGAGCTCTCCTTTGGATACAGCCTCCGGATGGTAGCTGAAGATCTCCTGGGACACACATGAAGCTCAAGGGAATGCATCCCCCCGGACTGAATCGAGACCAAGGTTTCCTGTCTCATTACCGATGCTGATTTCTCCACGCCTATTACCCCTCTGCATATCTCATATAAATCCAATCATGCCTGCTATTGTCATTCACCTGCTATTGTCATTCAGCATCTGAAATCTCTCCACTTTCCAATAAACAGGACAGATGGGACTCCCATTCTAGCTGCATCTGAAGAAGTGAGCAGTGACTCACCAAAGCTCCTACCCTGCCATGTATTTGGTTAGCCTCTAAGGAGCTACTAGACTCTTGCTCTTTTCTACTGGCTCGAATCTAGATGTTTTACTATAGACCAACACGTCTATCCTCTAAAAATATTGATGCAAGTTCCTCTTCAAGAATCTCCAGGAGTCTCCAAGGCTTCCCTTCATTGGGCATCCCCGTCCTGCAGAAATCTGAAAGCGTGTCCCCGAAAACCCTTTGTGAAGCATACAGAGCTCTCCAGGGACATCTCTGGATTCGATCCCATGCCAAAGCCCCAAAGCATCGCCACGGAGGCTTAAACCAACGGTTAATCCAGCCGTTCGTCAAGAGGCCTACGTTTGGCTGTACGCCCGGACGCCGCCACTCACCCTGCGAAGGCCCCACATCGGACCTTGCCCTTGCCTTGGAAGAGAGGCACACTCGACGCTGTTTTGGAATAAAGCAGGAGGCACAAACAGATGCGGCCTCCATCCAGTTTTAAAAATAACCCCTCCTCGTCGAGCGCACGGACGGCCATTCCAAGAGCCTTTTTTTGGAGAGGAAGGAGGAAGACAACACCAAAGCGCATTAAAGGTTTCCATCAGAACAAGGAGCTTTTCATGACGGCGCGGACCACGGCTGCCTCTTTTTAAGATCATTTGCAGAGCAAGAAGCATGTAGAATTTCTCCTCTCATTTCCCGCATTCAAATTCAGGCCTTTGGGGGGGGAGGGCGCCGCAGCGTTTGACAGGTTGAGAAAGAGAGAAAGGCGATTTGGGAAGTCGGAACAAATCTCCCATTGAGGAGATTACAATCCACGGCACGGTCTTCTTCTCCTGCCCCCCCCCCATGTTAATTCCCATGTTGAAAGGAATGCCATCGTGTCTGCTGTCAGTCATGCTAAACTTGGAGACTTGGATGTGGCTAGTAGAGTTGCCAACTTCCAGGTTCTGGCTGGAGATCTCCTGCTATTGCAACTGAATTCCGGGCAACAGAGTTCAGCTCCCCCTGGAGAAAATGGTCGCTTTGGGAGGTGGACTCTATGGCACTGTTAACTAGTGGGTTCCACAGATGAACAGACTCCCAGTGTAGAGATCAGCTCTACTTTATTTGTGATTTCTGCAAGAACAAGACAAGACTCCGGAGCTGCAGCTCCATTAAATAGCAAGCAATTGCCACGCCCAAACACACCCCACTCCCAGTGATAGGCTATTTACATAACATTACTACTAGACTGGTTACTTCAAGAATCCTGGCAGGCTATTGTTCTTGTGCTCCAAGATCAGCCAGTCTCTGGGGTGATTCAATCTGGAATGAGTCAATCCCAGGGCATAACAGGCATTATACCCCCACTGAAGTCCCTTCCCTTCCCAAACCTCATTGGTCTCCACCCCAACAATCTCCACCTATTTCTCAACCAGAACTGGCAAATGTAGAGAGAGAAGAAGAGACTGGATTTACTACCCGACGGAGTCTCAGAGCAGTTTACAATCTCCTTTCCCTTCCCCTCCCCACAACAGACACCCTGTGAGGTAGGTGGGGCTGAGAGAGCTCTCTCGAGAACTGCCTTTGTAGGAACAGCTCTGAGAGAACTTGAGACTGACCCAAGGTCACACCAGCAGCTGCATGTGGAGGAGTGGGGAATCAAACCCGGTTCTCCCAGTACCTTTCCATGGAACATTCAGCCCATCTATATGCGTGGCTAATAACCACTGATGGACCTCTGCTCCATATGAAGAAGAAAAGATTGGATTTATACCCCGCCCTTCATTACCCGAAGGAGTCTCAGAGTGGCTTACAATCCCCTTCCCTTCCCACAACAGACACCCTGTGAGGTAGGTGGGGCTGAGAGAGCTCTCTCGAGGACTGCTCTTGAGAGAACAGCTCTGAGAGAACTTGAGACTGACCCAAGGTCACACCAGCAGCTGCATGTGGAGGAGTGGGGAATCAAACCCGGTTCTCCCAGATTAGAGTCCGCGCTCTTAACCACGACACCCAACTGGCTCTCTGTAATTATTCCATTTATTTTGTACCCTGCCTCTTTCCCCAATCGGGACCCCAGAATGGCTTATGACATTGTTCTTTCCTCCACTGTTTTATCTTCACAACAACCCTGTGATCCAAGTTGGGCCAAGAAGGTGCCACTGACCCCAGGTCACCCAACATGCTGCCATGGCAGAGTAAGGGTTCGAACCCGGGTCCGACACTCTAAAAGCTACACCACCTCAAGCACGACCGTCTTGCCTGCAGATTCATTCTTGTTCTGCATAGCCGAGTCTGGTTCTCATTCTGGACGTCGGCCAGCATCCTGGATGCGGCCACAGAGCTGTCTCTTGATTTTTGTGATGTCTTCACAAGCTACAACACGGCGCTGAAATTGCCCTGCTGGAAATGTTTTCCGGTGCTCTTAGGCAACCCCCCCCCCATGGCGAACTGAATTCCGGAGGGGAGGGGGGGAATGGCAGCATACCGCTCGCCGCAGCACACGCACGCGCGCATCTCTTGTAATAATAACAGATAGTTAAAAGACTAAACTAGTAATTTCTGGCGAACTCCCTGGACCGTCAAGTGCAAATGAATCGGTACGTGACGTGCAGCCAGAATGGGCCCTGCTTCATGCTCCGGCACAGCAGCAATTAAGAAGCAATCAGGCCGGGAACGGGAACGGCAAGCTGGTGTTTGGCCTGGCTGGTAGAGGCCCCTGATTGCTTTGGGACCCCGGAACGAATCGCTCTCAGACGGCAGGAACGGCGGCTACGTCACGCGTCCAATTGCTCCGCCATTGATCGGCATGAATATCTCATAATTAGGGAGAGGAGAAGAAGAAGAAGAGATTGGATATCCCACCCTCCACTTGGAGTCTCAAAGCGGTTTACAAACTCCTTTCCCTCCCCCTCCCCACAACAGACACCCTGTGAGGGACGTGGGGCTGAGAGAGCTCTTTCAGGAACTGCCCTTTCAAGTACAGCTCTGACAGAACTATGGCTTGCCCACGATCATCCAGCAGCTGCGAGTGGAGGAGTGGGGAAATCAAACCCAGTTCTCCCAGATTAGAGTCTGCGCACTTAACCATTGTACCAGACTGGGACAATGATGTCACAAAACTTTTCCAAATGCCAGTTGGTTTTCCCTAGTCGACATTGGGCCCGTGCCAACAGGGGTGGCTTCTAGGGCTCCCAACCTCCAGGCGAGGCCTGGAAACCCCCAGAAGTTACAACCAGGGGTCATTTCCTGCAGGAGCACGCAGGAGCGGAGCTCTGGCAGTAAAGAGCCCAGGGGGCGGGCACATGCAACAAAGCCCCGCCCCCTGATCCCAGCAGCCCTCAGTCAGAGCAAGAAGCAGCCAGGTAAGTTACAGAGCTCCCCCCGCCCCCCCGGTCCAAAACAGTCCAGTGGCATGTTTAAGACCAAGTTTTATTCAGGCACAAGCTCTCCCTCCTCTGCGAGGGCAGATCTGCACGTTCCCCCCCCCCCAATAGCTAGCAATCCAAAACAGTCCAGTGGAGCCTGAGCGGTGGGTGTGGCCTTCTGACACACTTCCGGTGATGTCAGGGGGGGTGGCATATGCAAATAAGCTATGCTAATGAGCTCTTGCATCACTTTTTCTACAAAATGACCCCTGGTTACAACCAAACTCCAGACTGCAGAGATCAGTTCCCCCGAAAAAAATGGCTGCTTTGGAAGGTGGACTCTGTGGCATTATGCTTAGAATTCCCAGGTCCTCCCTGGCCACTGGAGCCGAAGGGGGGGTTAAGGCTGCAAGCTCCAGGTTGGAAAACTTCTAGAGATTTGTGGGTGGATCCTGGGGAGGACCGAGACCATGGTGGGGTGCAGTTCCATAGACCCCACCCTCCAAAGCATCCATTTTCTCCAGGGGAACTGATCTGTGTAGTCTGGGGATGAGCAGTAATTCTGGAGGGGTCCCCAGGTCCCATCTGGAGGCTGGCACCCCTATTTACACGCCGTCCCTTCCCCAAAACCTGCTCTCCCCAGGAGCCACCCTCCAAATCTCCAGGGATTTCACACCCCAGAGTTGGTAACCTCAGTGACTCCTGCCCAGGACCTGCTGCGTTCTGTAACGAGACAACAACCTGGAGGCTTCCACTAGCTTTGCAAATCCCAGTGGATTTACAAATGTACCAAGTGCAACAGAATGGAAAGGAGGCCGATTCCTAGATCATTCCGAGAGAACTCCAGGCTCCACCTGTAGGTTGGCAACCTTACTCACGGGGCAGAGGCTAATTCAAAGCACACTCGATTCGCACTTGAATCCCTTCCCTTATTTATTTTTTTTTGCAAGGTTTCCTCCCTGCCGGAATCTCTCTCTCGGCCCGTGGCAAGGAAAGCCATGCTTTGTATCAAGCGGTGGAGGAAGGCCGGCCCAACTCAATTAGCCAAGGTATAGGAGTTTCGATCCACACCTGATGCAGATCACACCTTCCTCTTAATGCCTGGCACTGTTGGCATATTGTATTATATGTATGCAAGATGACAGCCAATGATGCACACATGTCAGATTAAACTGATCTGGGTGACAGGTAAGACTGTCATGTGACAGGGTCACCAGATGCAAGTTGCACTAGGTTGCATCAGCTAATTAACTATGTCACCATGAGTTGGCAAAATGACTCTGATTGGTGCAAGTACTGTATATATGTAATGTAGTCCAGAGGCAAGTGTTCCACACCAGTGGAAGAGTGTATTGCGAAGCACCTTGTCGGTCAGTTCTATGAACCTGGGATACCGCATGGTGGAAAGGACTGTGTAAATAACTGTAAATAAAAGCCACTGTATATAGCTCAGATACAGCATCCTGATATCATTATTATTCAGACGTTCTGCGCATGCCGTCAGGGTTATGGGCCCAGAGGTGCGCTACTGAGCTGGAGTACAGTTGGAGAAGGCTGCACTGAGCTGAGGAAGTTTGCCAGGTCCAAATTGGTGAGCTACAGCGTGCATGTCTTCGGAGGAGGAAGAGGACGTCTTCCAGGCAGTAACACAGTCCACGGACGACAGCTCGTCCCAGTCCGGCTCGGAGGAGGCGGGAGAGACAGAGGACGCCGTCCAGCAGCAGATACCAAGTGGAACCGGTGAGCTTATCAGCATGGCTTTGGCTCCAACAGCCGTGTTTGTTGAAAAGCTGAGTTACACCAATTATACAGTGTGGGCTATGAAGATGCAGCACTTCCTTGTAAAGGAAGGGCTGTGGACATTTGTTTCAGCCCCCCCAGCGGCTCCCACGCCAGAGGAGAAAATACAAATAGACAAGGCACTGGCTTTTATAGTCTTGAGTGTATCGGACTCACAGCTGGTTTATCTATTTGGGAAGACCTCGGCAAAGCAGGCATGGGACGCTCTGGCAAATATTTATGTACAAAAAACCTCAGGCTCAATAATTACCCTCCTGAGGAGATTGTACAGGACTGTTATGGCAGAAGGAGATGATTTAAGAGGGCACTTAGACTCTTTAAATGAGTGCTTTCAACTTCTTACTGAGAGGGGCAAACAAATCTCTCAAGAAGACCAGGTCTACACAATTTTGTGCTCTTTGCCTGAATCCTTTGAGCCGACCCTGGCAGCTCTAGAAGGGGTAAAGCCCGAGGATCTTTCAATTGATTATGTGACCGGAAGATTGCTTCAAGCCGAACAGAGGGGCCGGCAGAGGGAGTTGGCAAACGGCCATCCTGGGAACAACGCCAGCAGGTCCGGGACGGCAGCCAGCTACTCCGGGAAGCAAGCCAGCTATTCTGGGAAGCAAGCCAACCAAAGCAGGTGTTTAGCCAGCCTGCAGCATACGAGTCAGCGACAGGATGAGAAAGCATCTTCGCTTCTACACGTGAAGGCACGCAGATGTTTTTTGTGCAATGAAACCGGCCACATCAAAAGATTTTGCCCGCGGAAGAAAGAAAGGGCCACCAACGTTCTCAAGGACGGAGGCGGTGTCAAGCCTCAACATGTGGCCACCCATCAAGCAACATTGGTGACAGCGTCAGGGTCTTCTGAAAGGGACAAATGGGTCCTGGACTCTGGCGCATCCCAGAATTTCACAAGGGACGCAAGCTTGCTGACTGACTCTCAGCCAGCTAGTCCAGCACACGTGAGTTTGGCTGATGGTGCACCAGCATCAGCAAATGTGCAAGGAACAATTTATTTTCATTGTTTGAATCATGCTTTTGAAAATGTGTTATGCGTTCCTAGCCTCCAACACAACTTATTAAGCATCGGTGAATTAACTAAAGCTGGGTTCAGGGTAACATTTACTGAACAGCAATGTGTGATACAGAAGGCAGATAAGGTCCTTGCCACTGGCAAAGTGGAGAATGGTGTATATATTCTTGATAACGTTCCAGGGCAAGTGAAAACTGTAATTAGCAATCAAGCATTGCATGATGAATGTATCCACATGTACCATAGAAGGCTGGGGCACATGTCATTCTCAACATTAGAGAAAACGTTTGCATGTCTAGGGCATGATAGGTTAAAGAAATGCCAAATGTACTTAGACTGTGATATATGCAAGCAGAGTAAATCACGCACACACCCAGTAGCTAAGGCTAGTCAAAGGTCCACAGATAAAGTATTGGCCCTAGTACACGCCGACGTAATAGGACCCTATCAAAATAGCTTATCGGGTAAACGATATGGGCTTTTGATTGTTGACGACCACAGCAGGTACTGTTGGTCATTTCCTATGCAGAGGAAATCAGAGGTATGTGAATTAATTAAGACATGGGCAAAAAAGGTGCAAAAACAGTTAGGAACAGAAATTCAGCAGCTTCAAACTGATTTTGGAGGTGAATTTATGGCTACTGATTTGCAAAAATGGTTAAAGGCACAAGGTATTGAACACAGAGTGGCTAATACAGCCTGTCCTCAGGAAAATAGCATTGTGGAAAGACGAGCAGGAATTATACAAACGGTGATGCACTCTATGTTATTAGATTCTGGTTTACCAAAGTCCTTTTGGGCAGAGTGCTTGAGATGTGCCACCTACAATGTCAACAGAGTTTGGTGTAGAACAATTGAAGACATTCCCTATAGGGCTCTCTATGGTAAAAATCCTTCTTTGAAGCACCTAAGAATTTTTGGGTCAAAGGCATGGGTGAACATACCTTTAAAGCAAAGAAGAAAGGGAGGTCCCAGGGCACAAAAATTAACTTTCATTGGTTATCAAACTGGAATGAAAGCATATCGTTTTGTGAACGCTCACAACATGTTGGTATTCAGCAGGTCTGCAAATTTTTGCGAGAATGCCAACTGGTCACACATTCATGCTAATGAAACTCCCCAGCAGATCATGTTACCAATTACTGACAGTACAGGGGGAACAGAGGTGAAGCAGGAAGGTGCCGAAGCAGCACCGCAAGTCTCTGATACTGGTTCAGGTTCTCCACAAATACCCAGAGTGTCTACAAGAATTACTAAGGGAATACCACCTCAGAGATATGGTATAAATAATGTATTTGTAAAGGTACCTGAAACATACACTGAAGTGTTATCTCTAGCAGCTACCGAACGCCAGGCTTGGGAAGCAGCAATGCAAACTGAGTATCAGTCTCTCAGAGCACACGAGGTATTTACTCCCACTGAGTTGCCTAGGGAACGGAAGGCAATTGGGTGTCGATGGCTCTACAAGTTAAAACACAAGCCGAATGGTGAGGTGCTCTACAAAGCACGTCTGGTCGGTAAAGGCTTTGATCAGAGGCAATATCAAGATTATGATGAAACTTTTCAAAGCACGGTCAGAAATGAAACAATAAGGGTTGCTCTGGCTGCGGCTGCAGCAAAGGGGATGAGAGTGAGACACTTTGATATTGAAACCGCGTACTTGAATGCTCCTTTGAAAGAGGAAATTTACATGGAACAGATACCTGGGTTTCATTCAGGGTCTGATACATCTGTTCTAAGGTTAAACAAAGCTCTTTACGGGTTAAAGCAGAGCGCGTTTGAATGGGGACGATGTCTTCATAATGCTCTGGTAAATAAAGGTTTCAAACAGAGTATAGCTGATCCATGTTTATACAGCAAAGAGTTAAAAGGACAGCTTTACTGGCTCTTTTATTATGTAGATGACCTTTGTTTATTGTACACGTCACAACAACAATTGGACTGGTTTACAGAAACATTAAGATCAGTGTTTAACATGAAGGATCTGGGCGAAATACAGAGTTATCTGGGTGTACAGATAAGCAAGAATGAACAAGGTAATTACACTCTTTGCCAAGAGCAAAAGATCTTGCAGCTCATTGAAAGGTTTGGCATGAGTGAAGCTCACGTTACTGAGACGCCTGTAACAGTAAACTACCTAAAAGAGGAGCAGGGAGAAATGTTTCCTCACAAACAGTTATATCAATCGTTGGTTGGGTCTCTACTGTATTTGTCATGCTGCACAAGGCCAGATATCTCTATAGCTGTGCATTGGTTGTGTCAACAATGTCAATGTCCTTATCAAAGAGACTGGGTTGCAGCAAAAAGAGTGCTCCGGTACCTTAAGGGCACAGCAAGTGAAAAATTAGTGCTAAAGGTGGATGCACAAACAGACGGTCTGTCAGCCTTCAGTGATGCAAGTTGGGGGGAAAGGCCGGATTCAAGGTCGACCACAGGGTTCACAATTTCTGTATTAGGTGCCCTGGTGGGATGGAAATCAATCAAACAGGCACATATTTCATTAAGTTCCTGTGAATCGGAATTCTCCGCTATAAGTGATGTAATTATTCAGTTGGAATGGTTTCACCAATTATTAAAAGACTTTTGCATAAAGTGTGATTTACCTATCAAGGTTTTTTGTGACAGCTTGGCAGCTGCTCAGTTGGCTAAAAATCAAGGGGTAAAAACCAGAAGTAAACACATCACAATCAGGTATCAGAATGTAAGGGTTGCTGTGTGTACAAATTTTATTAACATTCAGTACTGTAATTCTGAGGATAACCTGGCTGATTTATTTACAAAGTGTGTACCTGTAAATAGATTTAAAGTGTTAAAAAGTAAACTATCATTTGTATAGGCTGTATCTTGGGAGGCGTGTTGGCATATTGTATTATATGTATGCAAGATGACAGCCAATGATGCACACATGTCAGATTAAACTGATCTGGGTGACAGGTAAGACTGTCATGTGACAGGGTCACCAGATGCAAGTTGCACTAGGTTGCATCAGCTAATTAACTATGTCACCATGAGTTGGCAAAATGACTCTGATTGGTGCAAGTACTGTATATATGTAATGTAGTCCAGAGGCAAGTGTTCCACACCAGTGGAAGAGTGTATTGCGAAGCACCTTGTCGGTCAGTTCTATGAACCTGGGATACCGCATGGTGGAATGGACTGTGTAAATAACTGTAAATAAAAGCCACTGTATATAGCTCAGATACAGCATCCTGATATCATTATTATTCAGACGTTCTGCGCATGCCGTCAGGCACACCACCACTTTCCCACCCGTCCGGGTCTGCTCCTAATTTCCAGCCCCAGTTGTGCCCTAAACATGAGCTACAAACTGGCGGGGGAATACAGCTCCCGTCTCCTGGGAAGTTCCAAATCCCCAGGTGGCCTCGCTGGAGAAATTAGCCGACAGAACGTTGCGTCTCATTTTTGAAAAACTGTGATGGGCTCCATTTCCCCCTCCCTCCCCTTCCTTGCATTTTTGAATACCCATGCATGCTAGCCAAATGCCCATCCTAGCAACAGGGACAGGGGGGGTTTACAATTTCTGGGAAACATGAGCACATGAAGCTGCCTTCTACTGAATCAGACCCTGGGTCTGTCAAAGTCAGTGTATTGTCTACTCAGACTGGCGGCAGCTCTCCAGGGTCTCAGGCGGAGGTCTTTCCCATCACCTCCTGCCTGGTCCTTTTAAACTGGAGATGCTGCCGGGGTTGGAGTGAGCCACTCAGCATGCCTGAACACTGGAGGGTGCTACAGTTTGGTGCAGTGGTCAGGAGCACAGACTCTAATCTGGGGGAAGCAGGTTTGATTCCCCACTCCTCCACATGCAGCTGCTGGTGTGACCTTGGGCCAGTCACAGTTCTCTCAGAGCTGTTCTCTCATGAGTAGTCCTCGAAAGAGCTCTCTCAGCCCCACCTACCTCACAGGGTGTCCATTGTGGGGAGGGGAAGGGAAAGGGAGTTTGTAAGCCGCTCTAAGACTCCTTTGGGTAATGAAGGGCGGGGTATGGATCCAATCTCTTCTTCCCTCTTCTTCATCACTGTAAGTGTGTATAACTTTTATCTTCTTGAATGGGATGCCATTCTTTGTCTTAACCTGGTAGCTGCCCTCTGATCTCCCCTCTCTCTCCCTTTGTCCTCTCCCTCTCTGCACATGGCCTTCCATGGAGACGTGTGTCTCTGTAATGTCCTCATCCACACACGTGATGCCGGACAAGATGGCCATTTGTGATC
Source organism: Gekko japonicus (assembly GCF_001447785.1). NCBI lineage: Eukaryota > Metazoa > Chordata > Lepidosauria > Squamata > Gekkonidae > Gekko > Gekko japonicus. The sequence continues at coordinate 406,517 of NW_015172553.1, read as the reverse complement.
CGGAAAGTACCTCAGATTACTCTTTAAAGTAGGCTTCTCTCTCTCCTTTCGACTTCACCCTGAATGTGAACTGGATCTACTTGAACAAGTGTAAGTTTTTACTTCTTTTGCAATATACTTTTTTAACCGCATTCAGTATTGTGCTTCTACAGCTGGGCAAAACTCTGCTGTATTCACCAAATATCCCAATACTCAGAACATTTTGAGTGGAGGCCAGGGTTACTCTGGGTGGGGAACAGTGTTCCCTCTAAGCTGAGTTAGTGTGAGCTAGCTCACAGTTCTTTAGCCTCCGGCTCACACATTTCTGCCTTCGGGACCGACCCGCAGTTTGGGAAACACTGCTCTAAAGGACTCGCATGTCACATTTCAACATGGCTGTCCACATTCACACCTTTTTGGAACCTGGTATTTCAAATACCGATGTGGAGCAGCAAGCGGGTACATTCGGCAAATTGCACTTGAGATGCAGTTCTCAGCTGCTGCAAGTTAATCACTTCAGCCCGCCTAAGCAGCAATTCTGCGAACAAGCCAGCAGGTGGGGGGGTTATGACTTCTATAGGAAAGAAAGCTAACATTTAGGCTGAAAAACTCTCTTAAAGGAGACCAGTTGCTTTGCACAGAGTTAGAAGGTATCCTAGAGGTCACCTACTCCAACCCCCTTGCTCAGCGCGGGAATCAGTCAACTACAGCACCCCACTCTGCTTAAAGGGCTACACACCTTTTAAAAATGTTTTTAAATGATTGGAAAAAGCATTTGCAGGAGAAAATCTTGTGGGGCTATGCCCTTAAGAAAGGGGGTGGAGCCCCCAAAAGCCCCATTGTAGCTACGGGCCTGGAGAGGGTCGGTTGAGACCATATGACAATGGCCATCAATCACAGCCCATCAGACTCTGGGAATCTCACTAGGTGGGCACCTCGAAACAAGGAAGGAGCGGGCAAGATTAAGGTGCCATCATGCCGCTAGTCACCAGGTGCTTATCAGGATTCCAATGTGGGTTTTCCACTTCGCCCTGGCTCGGGGAATGGCAGCGAAAGTTCTGAAGCGAAAAGAAAAAGAAAAGCCTCTGACAATCCCATTGGAGATTTTCTCCTCCTCAGAGATTTCCATTCCTCATTCCTTTCCTCTGGTCTGTTTCAACTGAGCGCATAATATTTGATTGATTTCCTTCCCTGGCTGTGTTTTCTAGTCCTTCCTTCCTTCCTTCTCTCTCTCTCTCTCTCTCTCTCCCCCCTAGATTTTCTGCATATTAAAAACCAGCTTGTGTCATTTTTATTTAATCAAAAGGTTCATAAAAAGAGAATCAAGGCACGGGGGTGGGGTGGGGTGGAGGGAAACGAAGGAAGTTGCCAGGAACGCAGAGTTACCAACTCCATCTTAGGAACATCAGTCGAACGGCCCACAGGAGAGGCATGCTAGCGATTTCCCAATAAAAAGATAAAGCTTGCATAGCAATATATGGGGCAAATGTCTCCTCTCTTGTGCTGCTTCTAAGCCCCTCTGGGGTGACGGAGAAGACAGCAGAACGGAGCACAAAACCCGTTTAATGTACAAACTCCCCCCCTTCTCTCCATTGCGGCATTTTTATTTCCCAAATGTTGCATTGAGGCTCTGGGTACCGTTTCCCTCCGTTGGCTAAGAGGAAGATGGAGGATTATAATATTCTTTGGGTCCCCGGCGTTATTCTTTGCAACGTCTGAGTCTGCAAGCGTTTGCAGTCCCAGAGCTACGTGCCCGCCC
>NW_015172553.1:395839-404747 GCF_001447785.1 Gekko japonicus | reverse complement strand
TTGGTTCAGGCTGCTCGGCTGGGCTCTTTGCCGACCGGAAATGAAAGCTGATCAGAGTGGTCGGTCTGCAAAGTGGTAACTTAACAAAAAATTGTGTAAGAGGAAGGCCGGTTTCTAGTCCTCAGTGTTCCTGGCATGGAGGAAAGAATAAGGTTTCTGAGGAAGTCAACTTTGTTGCATCACGCCTGATTCAGCTGCAGAGAGACAGTGTGGTATAGGGGTAAATTGTTGTTGTTGTTGTTGTTGTTATGGGGGTTTTTTGTAGAAAAAGCCCAGCAGGAACTCTTTAGCATAACAGGCCACAGTCAACAGCAGAAACTCATTAGGATATTAGGCCACACCCCCATGCCTTCCCTTGACTTGCTCGGGCACCCTGCGGCTGCGGGGAGCCCGGGCAAGCCAGCCCTTGGACATGCCGGGGAAGGCGTTTCCGGGCGTGGCCAACTCTGAAGCCAGCCGGAACTCTGGAACTTAGTAATTATTATTATTGTCACAGCCTGTCACAAGCAGTTTCTGTCCGTGTTCTCTCAACCCCACCGACCTCACAGGGTGTCTGTTGTGGGGAGGGGAAGGGAAAGGAGACTGTAAGCCGCTCTGAGACGCCGAGGGAAAAGCGGGGCATAAATCCAACTCTTATTATTATTATTATTCAGGGCGCATATCATAGATCTGGATGAGAAGTGGTCCTAGACAATCACTGATCTGTATTCATTCACTTGCCTGGAAGAGACATTCCCATCTGTTTTGCAGGACCCATCTGCCAGCGCAGCTCTCTCTCTCCCTCGAGGTTACCTGCCAAACAGACCTTCATCCCAAGTCTCCTGCTTCAGACACCACGACTCAAGTCCCCCCCAAAGGAGGGGGGGTGAAAGGCCCTGGTTTCCCTTGGGGCAAAATGCTACGGCCCTTGTGTTTCTCCACGGACACACGCCTTGCCAAAGCGTTCCACACTGTGCCCTTTGGAAGACTTGACGATGCTTCTTCTTCCCCAGTGACTCCCAGTCATGATTTTCTCCACACCATTCCCTAGACAGTTGTGTTTCCCAAGGGGACTCCCTTTCACCCGTCTCTACATCTCTACAATATCTAGAAGCATAACATGGGGGAAAGCTAAGTTCATCAGCTGGATCTTCTGGTACAGAAAAAGAGCCCAGTTGGATCTGAGGAAGAGGAGGAGAAGAAGAGGAGGAGGAGGAGGAAATTGAATTTATACCCCGCCCTTCACTTGGAGTCTCAGAGCGGCTTACAAACTCCTTTCCCTTCTCCTCCCCGCGACAGACACCCTGTGAGATAGGTGGGGCTGAGAGAGCTCTTTCAAGGAGAAGAGGAGGAGGAGGATTAGTTGGTTTTATACCCCACTCTTTACTACCTGAAGGAGTCTCACAGAAGTTTACAATCACCTTCCCTTCCTCTCCCCACAACAGACACCTTGTGAGGTAGGTGGGGCTGAGAGAGCTCTGAGAGAACTGTGACTGACCCAAGGTCACCCAGGGTCAACAGCAAGCTGGTCCAAACACACTATTCAGGAAAAGTTATGCTTTATTAGAAAACTGTTCTGTTGCCAAGTAGTACAGGTACATTGTCAGAAATAACGATTAGTGCAAGGGCCTCGCTACATATACTCTGATGCCTCAGTTTGCTAAGCAAACGAACTCCAAGCACTCGTGCGGGAAGTCTCCCAGCGGGACATTACATAATAAATGGGAGACTCTCTCCACCCCTCTGAGAGCAGAAATATTCACACCGACAGTGGAATTCAAGTCCTCTCTTCTCTTCAAGGTTACACTGATAGTGCTGTCTGGCTGAGCCAGTTCTCACGGATGGAAGCACGCCTCCCTTAAGTTACCCACAGCAGCTGAGCAAAGCAAGCATGCGCACGTGCGCAAGGGTCGGGGACAAAGGAAAACAAAGAAAGCATGACAGCTAGCTGACACCCAGCTGGCTTCATGTGAAAGAGCAGGGAATCAAACCCGGTTTTCCAGATTAGAATCCATCACACTTAGCCACTACAGCAAGCTGGCTCTTGTGTCCATATAGAAGAAAGGAAGTCCATGTAGCTTAGCTGACAGGAAGAAAGTTAATTCCTTTTAAATGTGGTGTTGGACCAGAGTTTTACGGATACTGTGGAACGCCGAAAAGACAAAAAGGTTCTAGATCAAATACCGCCTGAGCTGTCCCTAGAAGATAAATTGACTCAACTGAGGCTATTGTACTTTGGTCGCAACACGAGAAGACAAGGCTCACTGGAAAAGACAATAATGCCAGGAAAAATGGGAGGCAGCAGGAAAAGAGGAAGACCCAACATGAGGTGGGTTGACCCAATCAAGGAAGCCACAAAGGCCCTCAGTTTGCAAGACCTGAGCAGGGCTGTGAAGGATAGGAAGTTCTGGAAGTCATTCATTCATAGGGTCAACATAACTTGGAAATGACTTGATGGCACAGAACACAAGCACAGACACACAGCTTAGTGCTGAACCCATAACGGTCAACCCCTCTGCCCTCAGAATTTCCCCTAGTGAAGGCAATGCTCTAGACTTCCTGGTGGCCCCCAACAACTGGTATTTATAGTGCCATCCTAAGCAGAATTGCACGCTGATGATGAAGTCAATGGGAGGGAAGATGGCATGGAATACCCTGCTCTTGTCAGATCTCAGAAGCTAAGCGGGGTCAGTACTTGGATGGGGGACCACACAGGAAAGCTCTACAAAGGAAGGCAATGGCCAACCACGTCTGCTTCTCACTTGCCTTGAAAGCCCCTTGTTGAGGTTGCCATAAGCTGGTTGTGACTTGATAGCAGTTCCATACTTATTGAAGACAATGGACTTAGAAAGGTGTAAGAACATTACGGGAGCCCTGATGGATCGGACCAGTGAGGGTCCATCTAGTCCAGCATCCTGTATCACCCAGTGGCCACCTCTGGAGGGCCAGCAACAGGACATAGAGGCTGAGGCCTTCCCCTGATAGGAACATCAGAAGAGCCCTGCTGGATCAGACTAGTGGCCCATCTAGCTGAGCATCCTTTATCACACAGTGGCCAACCAGTTCCTCTGGAGGGTCAACAACAGGGCAGAGAGGCTGAGGCCTTTCACTGATACAAACATCAGAAGAGCCCTGATGGATCAGACTACTGGTTCATCTAGTCCAGCATCCTGTCTCCCACCGTGGCCAACCAGTTCCTCTGAGTGGCCAACAACAGGGCAGAAAGGCCAAGACCTTCCCCTGAGAAGAACCTCAGAAGAGCCCTGCTGGATCAGACCAGTAGTCCATCTAGTCCAGTGTCCTGTCTCACAGGGCAGAGAGGCCAAGACCTTCCCCTGAGAAGAACCTCAGAAGAGCCCCGCTGGATCAGACCAGTGAAGGTTCATCTATTCCAGCATCCTGTCTCACACAGTGGCCAACCAGTTCCCCTGGATGGCCAACAACAGGGCGGAGAGGCTGAAGCCTTCCCCTGATAGAAACATCAGAAGAGCCCTGCTGGATCAGACCAGTGGCCCATCTAGCTGAGCATCCTGTCTCACACAGTGGCCAACCAGTTCCTCTGGAGGGTCAACAACAGGGCAGAGAGGCTGAGGCCTTTCCCTGATACAAACATCAGAAGAGCCCTGATGGATCAGACCACTGGTCCATCTAGTCCAGCATCCTGTCTCCCACTGTGGACAACCAGTTCCTCTGGGTGGCCAACAACAGGGCAGAGAGGCCAAGTCCTTCCCTTGAGAAGAACCTCAGAAGAGCCCTGCTGGATCAGACCAGTGGTCCATCTAGTCCAGCATCCTGTCTCACAGGGCAGAGAGGCCAAGGCCTTCCACTGATACAAACATCAGAAGAGCCCTGCTGGATCAGACCAGTGAGGGTCCATCTAGTCCAACCTCCTGTCCCACACAGTGGCCAACCAGTTCCTCTGGAGGGCCAACCACAGGGCACAGAGGCCGAGGCCTTCCCTTCATGATTCCCCCCTGGCTCTGGGACTCAGAGGTTTAGTGCCTCTGAATGTGGAGGTTCCCCTCAGCTACCATGGCTGGTAGCCATTGAGACACTTATCCTCAATGAACCTATCTAATCCCCTCAGTTTAGGATGGTCCCGTAAGTGCTGCTCTGATTTTTTCTAGTACATTTCCCCCCATCATGTCCGTCCTCCATGCTCTCCCCTCCCCTGGCTTTACCTCACAACAGCTCTATGAGGTAGGGGAGTCAGAGAAGGAATGGGCCAAGGGTCGCCCAGCATGCTCCATGGCAGTTTGGGGGTGTGAGCCTTGCTCTCCCAGATCCTAAACCTTGGCTGAACCGAGATGCCATGCTGGATTTGAATTCCTCATCCCTTCACTGGAGCAATCTTCGCAGAGGTGACAGTCGCAGCAAATGCAATGCATAAAGAAAATGCTCCATGATGGATCTGAAGCCCTAAGGGCTAGAAGGTACATTAGATGAGGTTCTTGAGGGGCTTCAGATTTTGCATTCATACAGTCTGATCACGTTCTACAGGCAGCTGTACCCATAATCCAACATAGGGCGTTTGCGCCATCTGCATTCTAGAGAGATCCTGGAGTTGTCATATGTAGGAGAACACAGACACGGATGAAGCTGCCCTGTACGGAATCAGACCGCTGTTCTATCAATGTTGGTCGTGTCAACTCAGACTGGCAGCTGTTCCTCAGGGTCTCAGGCTGAGGTCTTTTGTATCACCTACTATCTTATCCTTTTAACGGGAGATGCTAGAGATTGAACCTGGGACCTTCTGCATGCCAAGCAGATGCTCTACCACTGAGCCACGACCCCTCCTCACAGTTCCCCAGGGTCTCAGGCAGAGGTCTTTCACTTCACCTACTGCCTGGTCCTTTTTAACTGGAGATGCCAGGGATTGAACCTGGGACCTTCTGCATGCCAAGCAGATGTTCTGCTACTGAACGACAGCCTCTCTTTATAGCTCTCCAGGCTCTCAGGCAGAGGTCTTTCCCATCACCTCCTGCCTGGTCCTTTTAACTGGAGATGCCGGGGATTGAACCTGGGACCTTCTGCATGCCAAGCAGATGCTCTACCACTGAGCCATGACCTCTCCTTATAGTTCCCCAGGGTCTCAGGCAGAGGTCTTTCACTTCACCTTCTGCCTGGTCCTTTTAACTGGAGATGCCAGGGATTGAACTTGGGACCTTCTGCATGCCAAGCAGATGTTCTGCTACTGAGCGACAGCCTCTCTTTATAGCTCTCCAGGGTCTCAGGCGGAGGTCTTTCCCATCACCCCCTGCCTGGTCCTTTTAACTGGAGATGCCGGGGATTGAACCTGGGACCTTCTGCATGCCAAGCAGATGTTCTGCTACTGAGCGACAGCCTCTCTTTATAGCTCTCCAGGGTCTCAGGCGGAGGTCTTTCCCATCACCTCCTGCCTGGTCCTTTTAACTGGAGATGCCGGGGATTGAACCTGGGACCTTCTGCATGCCAAGCAGATGTTCTGCTACTGAGCGACAGCCTCTCTTTATAGCTCTCCAGGGTCTCAGGCGGAGGTCTTTCCCATCACCTCCTGCCTGGTCCTTTTAACTGGAGATGCCGGGGATTGAACCTGGGACCTTCTGCATGCCAAGCACTATCACCACTAAGAGTTCTTGAGAGTCACAGCCCATTGTAAAGCAAGCAGGTGGAACCAGAGAGTTACTCACTATAGCAAATACCTATATGGGCCATTTCTGAGAGTCTGAGAAGCACCAAGGTTGTCTTTCCCACACCGCTTTGGGTGAATCAGAAATGCAGCTGCCAGAAACCAAGAGGTGGCAGCGGGGGGGGGGGGGGTGTTCTTGCTTCCGCTTGGTGCTGTTCCATCAAGAAGAACAGGTGGATGATGAAGACGTTGAAACGGGACAAAAAGACGCCTCGCGGCATCCTCTTCTATGGGAGAACCAGAGATGACTCAGACCGGAAGACGACTTTGTTCACGAGCGAGCCTCTCAAAAGCCGAACGACACGTCATGCTGGAGATCTCCGATCGGATCTCCGGCTGGGGGCTTTTTATAGCCTAAAATTAGCTGCCAGATGTGGAGCAAGGGGCCTTCAGACCGGCCCGCAGTGGACAAGGGAGATTTCGCTGCCCCCCCCCCCCGGCAGCTGTTTTCCGGATCAAAATTGCCTACTTGTCTGCAATTCATGTCCCCCTTGAGACGGGCAAAGACAGCAACTGTCTTCTTTCCTATCTGAAACTGATTTGTCATCATCAGTTTGGTGTAGTGGTTAAGTGCACAGACTCTAATCTGGGAGAACCGGGTTTGATTCCCCACTCCTCCACTTGCACCTGCTGGATGACCTTGGGCAAGCCATAGTTCTGGCACAGCTGTCCTTGAAAAAGAGCAGTTTCAGAGCTCTCTCAGCCCCACCTACCTCACAGGGTGTCTGTTGTGGGGAGGGGAAGGGAAAGGAGTTTGTAAACCACTCTGAGACTCCTTTGGGTAGTGAAGGGTGGGGTATAAATCCAATCTCTTCTCTTCTTCTTCTTCATCATTCATTTTGACTTGCAAAATCTATATCCTGCCTTTCTGCCCTATCTATATCCTGCCTTTCTGCCCTCACAAGGGCCACTGAGGAGGAGGAGACTGGATTTCTACCCTGCCTGAAAAGTACGCATACGGATGAGTGATTTCAGCACAGCATACTTTATTAGCACAGAACAAGACAACTTTAGCCGGCTCGCAGGCCAGCTTATATCCCTGTGAATCCACCACCCAGAACAACCCCCCCCCCCCACTTCCCAATAGGTCCTAACTAGTGGCCGAGAGTCCCATAGGCCCTCGGCCCGGAGTCCAGCCCTCTAATTGGTGTGGGCTAGGATCCGTATCGTCCTTTATTATTTGGAGCGAAGCTCGACGCTTGTGGTTGACCGCATGGCACCCAAGCTGACCACGCGGTCGGGACATGATTCACTACACCGCCCTTCACTCGGAGTCTCAGAGCGGCTTACAAACTCCTTCCCCTCCCCCTCCCCACAACAGACACCCCGTGAGGTCAGTGGGGCTGAGAGAGCTCTGACAGAAATGGCTCTTTTTCAAGAACAGCTCTGATAGAACTATGGCTTGCCTAAGGTCATCCAGTCAGGTGCAAGTGGAGGAGTGGGGAATCAAACCCGCTTCTCCCAGATTAGAGTCCACACACTTAACCACTACACCAAACTGGCACTACGCCGAGGTGGCTCACAGTTTAAAACATGCCTGATAAAAAAACATGCTTGAAAACAATTAAAACCAACCCGCATCGAAAACGCGAACCTTGTTAAAAGAATTTTTTAAAAAACAGAGGTAAAACACATACAAACACATAAAAACAGCAATTACTACATTGGTCAGGAAGGAGGGAACATTGAGGAAATCCCAAATGAAGCAAAAAAGGCTATACCCACTGTTGGAAGATGGCAACAGAAGGGGACAGATGGATCTCCCTGGGGAGAGAGTTCCAGAGCTTTGGTTCCACAACCAAGAAGGCCCTGCTCCAGTTAGCTGCTTACCTAACCCCAGAGGGCAGGGGCGCCCAGAGCAGGGCCTCCAAAGATGACCACAGTGATTGGGCAGGCTCATAAAGTAGTAGTAGAGAACAATGCTCCCTCTAAGCTGTGGAGTCTTATGACAAAAATCCTACTTTGTGAGCTCCTGGCATTAAAGTTGTGAGTGAGCCATTTGGCTGCTGCATAAATTTAGTTTGCTCTGGAGCGCTTCTTCCTGCGCCGAGACAAAAATGTGTGAGTCGGAGGCTTAAAAACTGCGAGCTAGCTCACACTCACTCAGCATAGAAGGAACTCTGATTCACAATATGGCAAACGGCGTGCGGAGGCGTCCTGCAGTTCTGCAGTTTCCGGAGGTCACCCCTAGCAAAGCGGAGAGACAGTCGGTTTCTCAGCATCGCGAGTTAGTTTCAACAGTTGTCCGTATCGGTTTGGTCCTTTGTCGGCTTTGTCCTTTAAAGCCCTTTGTCGTTTGGGATCGGGGATATCAGAAGGACCGTCTCCTCCCATATTTTCCCCCATGGGAAAAATGAGCAGATTGACAATGTCGGCTGATGTGCGATTCATGGCATTGAGCATCGAAAGGGATATGTCTCAGGGGCCGACGGGTCTCCAGGAAACCTACCTTGTGTGCCTGTGCATGACTTGAAAAGAGAGATAATTGGGACCCCTGGAAACCGGGAGCTTCTGATGATAGACGAGCTCCATTGATGCAGCAGCCAAATAGCTCGCTCACAACTTTAATGCCAGCAGCTCACAGAGTAGAATTTCTGCTCACAGGACTCCACAGCTTAGAGGGAGCCTTGGTTCAGATCCCAGCTCGTGGCATGGGACCTCCCTGGTTGACCATATGCCAGTCACACTCTCAGCCAGGCCTACCTCACAGGGTTGTTGTGAGGATAAAAGGGAGGCGAGGAGAACAATGTAAGCCGCTTTGGGTCCCCAGTGGGGATAAAGGCAGAGTACAGATTAAATAAATACAAATGAATTAAATAAGCATACAAGCCGGCGTGTGAAATGCTGCTGTGTGAATGGAGGCTTGCTACGACAAGAACACGAGACTGCCCGCCTTAATCGAGTGCTGACATTGGCTGGGTCACAGAAACAGAGACCCGCGAGCCCCGGCCTGTGTAGGCAGAGATGGAAATCCAAAAGGCGCCCGTCCCCGGAGCCTTCTGATGCACTGTTGGGTGGGAAAGGCATATTTCACAGCGCACAACCGTGACAGTGTTTTCGGAGGGAGGCCAAACTCGGGGGGCCATTTCTCACGCCTTGAAAGTTAATGACTGATCCTCGGTGCAGGTTTACAATTTAATTGAAAAATGGCGGGCCGGAGCAGGTATGGTGATGGATGCTGCCATTAATCACCGGGTTGCCGCTCGGTGGCACCACCCAGAGCTACGGCTAATAGTCCTCAGCCGCGTCATCGAGGGACCC
>NW_015172553.1:391375-395297 GCF_001447785.1 Gekko japonicus | reverse complement strand
GTGAAGGAAGGAAGGAAGGAAGGAAGGAAGGAAGGAAGGAAGGAAGGAAGGAAGGAAGGAAGGAAGGAAGGAAGGAAGGAAGGAAGGAAGGAAGGAATACCCTGCAGGACTGGACCATTCGTCCATCTAGACCAGCATCCTGTTTTTCAGAACAGCTAATCAGTTGTCACCAAATTTGGCCACCCAATGAGAAGGGAGCCCTCACTGGAGAAGACCTTAATGCTGGGAAAGATTGAAGGTCAAAGAAGACGGGGACGGCAAAGGATGAGATGGTTAGACAGTGTCATAGATGCAACGAACATGAAATTGAGCCAACTTCGGAGGACAGTGGAAGACAGGAGGGCCTGGCGTGATCTGGTCCATGGGGTCATGAAGAGTCGGACTCGACTGTGCGACTGAACAACAACAAAAAAATCAGTTGTCCTGGAATAATAATCACAGCAATAACTCATGCTGGGTGTCACACACATTATATTTATTTATTTATTTATTCATTCAATTCATAGCCCGCCCTCCCCGCTACGTGGGCTCAGGGCAGCTTACAATCAGGCATAAGCCAACATATAAAACATATTTAAAACAATTTAAAAACATTCCACAATGTAATGACATTACTATTAATAATAAGTGCTCTAGATGTTCCGAGTTGATTTTCCACAAGATGGCGTATTACTGCTGCTCTACCAACTCAGCGTCGTCTGTTCCAGGTAGCACTGATGTTCTTTCTTTCAGGGCCAGGTAATGATGGTACAGTAGTGGTGGTACAGTAGTGGTGGTACAGTAGTGGCAGCTCCTACTCAAACGCCTGGCGGAAGAGCTCCGTCTTGCAGGCCCTGCGGAACTGTGCAAGGTCCCGCAGGGCCCGGATCTCCTCCGGGAGCTCGTTCCACCAGGTAGGAGCTGCCACTGAAAAAGCCCTGGCCCTGGTACCGGCCAGCCTGGCCTCCTTCGGGCCTGGCATTGCCAGGAGATGTTGCGTCCCCGACCGTAGTGCTCGCGGGGGAACATATGAGGAAAGGCGGTCCCTTAGGTATGCTGGACCCTGGCCATATAGGGCTTTAAAGGTAAGCACCAGCACTTTGAAGCGAATCCGGTACGCTATCGGTAGCCAGTGCAGCACTTTCAGCACAGGCCGGATGTGGTCCCTACCAGGAAGACCCATCGACAGCCTGGCCGCAGCATTCTACACCAGCTGCAGCTTCCGGATTTGCGACAAAGGCAGCCCCATTGGGTTGAATCCAGTCTAAACTCCCCAGTGGTGGAAAAGAGACGTCCTGATCCCCACCCACTGCACCCCACTGCTCTCTCGTAAATGCTGCTCTCGGGGGGACAGAGGACCTGGGGAACAAATGCGGGCCATTCTGCAAGGAGAGAGGGAAATGGTGGACAGTACCGATTCAGTCCACGTCCAACACATTGTGTTGGGTCCCAACCAGGAAGTTGGCTGCCCTTCCATGAGCTGAAGACACCTTCTGAGGGCAGCAAGGTCCTCTCTGCAAGAGGACGGATAACTCCTGTGGGAGGAGAGGTACCCCTGGTCAGGTGCCGCAACCCAGGACCTCCACAATCCTTACAACACCCGTGTAAGCTACGACTATCTACTAGGGACGCCAGCCTCCAGGTGGGACCTGGGGATCCCCCGGAATTACAGCTCATCTCCAGACTACAGAGATCAGCTCCCCTAGAGAAAAATGGATGCTCTGGAGAGCTCCGTCTTTGTGGCTCGAAGGCAAGAAATTGCAAGTAGATAAATAGGTGGGAAGGTAACAGCATTCCATGCGCCTCGGCATTTAATCATGCCGGCCATAAGACCACGGAAACGTCTTCGGCTTGGAAACAGAGATGAGCATCGCCCCCTAGAGTTGGATTCGACTAGCTTTCGAGCAAGGGAAACCTTTACCTTTACCCCACTGGAGGGACCTGGCCCATAGAATGGTCATGAGTTGGACATGACCGAATGGCTAACAACAACAACCCCAAGGAGGTCCCATAGGGATGCCATCCTCCAGGTGGGACCTGGGGATCTTCTGGAATTACAGCTCATCTCCAGACTACAGAGATCAGTTCCCCTGGAGACAATGGATGCTCTGGAGCAGGGGTGTCGAACTCATTTTGTATGAGGGCCAGATGTAACACAAATGAGACCTTGTTGGGCCGGGCCACGTGTGTCATAAAAATGTAATGCCAGGTAGCGGTGATACGAACTTTATAAAGGACACAAACACAGAGGGTTTTGTTTTTTAACTTAAAATAAAAAACATGCTTAAAACATGAGCACTCTTGCAATATTTCGTTTATTTAACAGTGTCTGATAACTGACACCTCTTGCTCTGAATTATTGCATCAAAATCTCTGTGCTGTTGCAATCTTGAGTATGCTGTTCAGGTGTGTATCTGTAAGCCACAAACCTATGATGACGCAGCAGCAGCAGAACTGGAAGAAGCAACAGAAGAGAGCCAGTTCAACTGCGGACCTGATACAAGCCCTCCGGGGGCCTGATCCGGCCCTCAGGCTGCATGTTTGACACCCCTGCCTTAGAACAACCATATAAGTTACTACAGTCTAGGGATGCTAGCCTCCGGGTGGGATCCCCGGGATCTACAGCTCATCTCCAGACAACAGAGATCAGTTTACCTGGAGAAAATAGATGCTCTGGAGGGTGGACTTTGTGGCCTTCTACCCCACTGAGGTCCCTGTCCTCCCCAGGCTCCACCCCCAAAAATCTCCAGTGGTTTCCAAACCTGGATCTGATGACCCTACCCCCACCTGCCCCCAGTGGCCCAGGGAGATCCAGTAGCTGATCCACAAGAACATAAGAGAAGCCAATGTTGGATCAGGCCCATGGCCCATCCAGGCCAACACTCTGTCACACAGTGGCCAAAAATACCAGGTGCCATCTGGCAGTCCAGCAGTGGGGCCAGGACACCAGAAGCCCTCCCACTGTTGACACCCCCCCAAGCACCAAGAATACAGAGCATCACTTGCCCCAGACAGAGTGTTCCATCTATAAGAACATGAGAGAAGCCAGTGTTGGATCAGGCCCATGGCCCATCCAGGCCAAGACTCTGTCACACAGTGGCCACAAATATCAGGTGCCATCAGGAGGTCCAGCAGTGGGGCCAGGACACTAGAAGCCCTCCCACTGTTGACACCCCCCCCAAGCTACAAGAATACAGAGCATCCCTTGACCCGGAGTCCCTATCTATACCTTGTGGCTAATAGCCACTGATGGACCTCTGCTCCATATGCTTATCCAATTCCCTCCTGAAGCCGTCCATGCTTGTAGCTGCCACCACCTCCTATGGCAGTGAGCTCCACATGTTAATCACTCTTTGGGTGAAGAAGGACTTCCTTTTATCTGTTCTAACCTGACTGTTCAGGTTCAGCAATTTCATGGCGTGCCCACGAGTTCTTGGATTGTGAGAAAAGGAGAAAAGTACTTCTTTCTCCACCTGCTCTATCCCATGCATCTCTCCCTTATTATAAAAGAGTTTTGGGTGCCAGAATTCTAAAATTGGCCCCTTTAGTGTTAGGCCGAAAAAACTGCCACTCGGAAGACACTGGCTGGGTTCATTGGCTGCTTTGTGCAGTCCCGGCCAGCGTTCCAAGGTCATTTACATATGGAAGCTGATTGGACTACACTCCATTCCACACCTCAAACTCACCCCCCCAAGGCAGTTGGAATTTTCAGTTGGGAGAGGAGAATGATGTCAGCTGCCCCCTAGGCAGAGGCTGTGTGTGTGTGTGGGGGGGGGGGGTTGTAAAACTTAAGACAGACAGGCAGATAGGGTTGCCAACTCCAGGTTGGAAACTTCCAGGATATTTTAGGGATGAAGCCTGCTGAAGGTGGGGTCTGAGGAGGATGAGGAAGAGGGTGACCTCAGACAGATACAATGCTATGCTGCCCACACTCCAGACAAGC
>NW_015172553.1:360807-390362 GCF_001447785.1 Gekko japonicus | reverse complement strand
GCCGATGCCTCCGTCGCCTGGCTGGAGTGGCCGCGGGGGAGTCTGGAGTCGGGCGGCCGCTGGTGGGAGCCGCGGGTGCCCGGGCCGAGATTGGGGGGGCAAGGCGGGCGACAGAAGGCCGATGCCTCCGTCGCCCGGCCCTCTACAGAATCCACCCCCCAAACCTCCAGGTATTTCCCTCCTTAGAGCTGGCAACCCTACATTCCCCTCAGTGCCTGTTGGTAGGCAACTAAGCTTGGTCCTGTCACCTACTTTGGCCTTTGGGAGAAAACACATTGGGGCCAATCCTGATAGGGTTGCCAACTCCAGATGGGAAATTCCTGGAGACTTGAGGGATGGAGCCTGAAGAGGGTGAGGTTTGAGGAGGGGTGGGACCTCAGACAGGTACACTGCCATAGACTCCACCCTCCAAACCAGTCAGTCTCACATAGGGAACCATTGTTGCCAATCTCCAGGTGAGGGCTGGAGAGCACTCAGTATTACAACTGCTCTGCAGAAGGGAGGGCAGAAGTCAGCTGAAGTCAAAGGGGCAGATAATGGTAGGTTGGTGGCTAGCTGGGAAGGAGATGGGGTTGCCAACTACATGCTGACAAATTCCTGGGGATTTGAGGGGTGGAGCCTGGAGAGGGTGGGGTTTGCAGAGGGGTGGGACCTCAGACAGGTAGAATGCCATAGACTCCACCCTCCAAACCAGCCATTTTGTCCTGGGTAACAATTGTTGCCAATCTCCAGGTGAGGGCTACAGATTACTCACAATTACAACTGCTCTTCAGGTAGCAGAGATCAGTTCCTCTGGAGAAAACAGTGGACTCTGTCATTATACCCTGCTGAGGTCACCACAGCAAATTGACACTGTTTGCCCAAAGCCAGAGCACTGCCCCAGAGCCTCTTTCTAGATCCCGTTGTATTGCTTTCACAACGGGCTTTACTGCTAGTATTCTTATAAACCTCGATCATGTCACCTCAGCCGTCGTTTCTCCAAGCTAAAGAGCCCCAAGCATTTTAACCTTTCTTTCACTCTGTGTTACACAGTGGCCAAAAATATCAGGTGCCATCAGGAGGTCCAGCAGTGGGGCCAGGACACTAGAAGCCCTCCCACTGTTGACACCCCCCCAAGCTACAAGAATACAGAGCATCCCTTGGTCCGGAGTCCCTATCTATACCTTGTGGCTAATAGCCACTGATGGACCTCTGCTCCATATGCTTATCCAATTCCCTCCTGAAGCCGTTCATGCTTGTAGCCACCACCACTTCCTGTGGCAGGGAATTCCAAGTGTTAATCACTCTTTGGGTGAAGAAGTATTTCCTTTTATCTGTTCTACCCTGACTGTTCAGCAATTTCGTGGAGTGCCCACGAGTTCTTGTATTGTGAGAAAAGGATAAAAGTACTTCTTTCTCCACCTGCTCTATCCCATGCATATTCTTATAAACCTCGATCATGTCACCCCTCAGCCGTCGTTTCTCCAAGCTAAAGAGCCCCAAGCGTTTTAACCTTTCTTTCACTCTGTGTTACACAGTGGCCAAAAACACCAGGTGCCATCAGGAGGTCCAGCAGTGGGGCCAGGAGGACACTAGAAGCCCTCCCACTGTTGCCCCCCCCCAAGCACCAAGTATACAGAGCATCCCTTGCCCCAGACTGAGAATTCCTATCTACACCTTGTGGCTAATAGCCACTAATGGACCTCTGCCCCAGGTGTTTATCTACAAGGGGGTTGCCTGTTTAAGCTCGGAACACCCTTTGCAGTGGTACGGAGACTCCTTCCGCTTCACAAGCCCCCAAGAAGCCACACGGAACGCCCGTGTTATAAAGCCAGAGGAGCTTCACAAGGAAGGGAGGAGGATGCGCTAAGAGTGCGCGTGTACGAGAGAGGGAGATCATCACGGAATCCACGCCAGGCTAATGAAACCATCTCATATAACTCTCAAAGAGACCTCTTGTATCTGCAGCGACACCGAGCAAATCCAGGCATGAATAAATAACAAAAGCCCAATTGAGTTCACCTCTGGCTGACTGGAGCAGCGAAGCAAATTATTCTAAACTCCACACACACAAAAGGCTGGGAGGGACGGGGAGGAGAGTTAATTCAGCAGGTCCGGCGCCAACCTCATTCCAGGAGTGCAGGCGTCTCAGTTGATCCTTGCCCCTTAAGCAGCGGATCAGGTTTTTGAGAGAGGAGGAAGAGATGGACAGGTGAGCGGGCCAATGGAAGGACAGATCGTGTCACACGCACTGAACACACGTTTGAAGCTGCCTTATACCGAATCAGACCCGGGGTCCATCGTCATTATTGTCTACTCCAACTGGCGGCAGCTCTCTGGCGTCTCAGAGGTCTTTCCCCTCATCTACTATCTGGTCCTTTTAAACTGGAGATGCCAGGGATTGAACCTGTATGGCCTCCTGCATGCCAAGGAGATGCTCCACCACTGAGCCACAGCCCCTCTTTACGACTCTCCAGGGTCTCAGGCGAAGGCCTTTCCCATCACCTCCTGCCTGGACCTTTTAACTGGAGATGCCGCGGATTGAACCTGGGACCTTCTGCATGCCAAGCAGAGGCTCTTCCACTGAGCCACAGCCTCTCTTCACAGCTCTTCAGGGTCTCAGGTGGAGGTCTTTCCCATCACCTACTTCCTGGTCCTTTTAGCTGGAGATGCCGGGGATTGAACCTGGGACCTTCTGCCTGCCAAGCAGAGGCTCTGCCACTGAGCCACGGCCCCTCTTTACAGCTCTCCAGGGTCTCAGGCAGAGGTCTTTCCCATCACCTCCTGCCTGGGCCTTTTAATTGGAGATGCGGCGGATTGAACCGGGGACCTTCTGCCTGCCAAGCAGAGGCTCTGCCACTGAGCCACGGCCCCTCTTTACAGCTCTCCAGGGTCTCAGGCAGAGGTCTTTCCCATCACCTCCTCCCTGGGCCTTTTAGCTGGAGATGCCGGGGATTGAACCTGGGACCTTCTGCATACCGAGCAGTTGCTCTCCTACTGAGCCACAAGCCCTTCTTTACATCTCTCCAAAGTCTCAGGAAGAGGTCCTTCCGATCACCTTATGCCTGGTCCTTTTTAATTGGAGATTCCGGGGATTGAACCTGGAACCTTCTGCATGCCAAGCAGAGGTTCTGCCACTGAGCCACAGCCCCTCCTTACAGCTCTCCAGGGTCTCAGGTAGGGGTCTTTCTCAGGCTGAGTTCTTTCACATAACCTGCTTCCTGATCTTTCTAATGGGAGATGCTGGGGATTGAACCTGGGACCTTCTGAATGCCAAGCAGATGATCTACCACTGTGGCACTTGTCCTTGTATTCCTCTCCCCCACGTGGAGAGTTCTGCAGGGTCACTGGACTGGGAAATATATCCTGGATCATCATCTCCTTCCAGTGTCAGGTTTTCTCCTTGTTAGTGAGAAAATTCACACATGCAAAAGCAATATTGCACGTTGCTCCTTCTTGGCATCTTCCATGAGTCCATCCCTCTCTCTTTCCTCTGTACTTGGCAGCTTGGTGCAGCGGTTAAGACCAGTGTACTCTAATCGGGAGAACTGGGTTCAATTCCCCACTTCCCCATTTGAAGCCAGCTGGATGACCTTGGGCAAGTCACAGCACTCTCGGCCTAAAAATAAACATAGCTCGCCACCTAGTGGTGCCAAAATGAGCTACAGCTTCAGGCAGCCAAACAATCCTTCACAATATCCTGGCTATTCCACACACAAGGCCATATGATATCCGCCCCCCCTTTCCTCTGTTGTCCCACCAGCTCTGAACATTCTAGCTATGAGTTCCACTACTCCCACACAGGGGGTTACCTCTTCCTTAGCCCAAATTCCTCGGTCCTCCTTCTTCTACTGTAGATCTTTCCAAAACAGTTCAACTACTGCAACCACACAAACATGGCAAGCAGGGTATTCATGGCTCTAATCTGTGGCATAGAATGGGGTATCCATGGCTCTATGGAAAGCACTTGCTTTGCATGCAGACAGCTCCAGGTTCATTCCCTGGTATATTCTGGCAATAGGGAATGTGAAAGACCTGGGACCCTGGAGACGGTCCTCAACATGTTCTGAGAAATGTTGTGAAAAAGTGGGCAGGACTAAGCAGGTCTTTTGCCCAGCAAGGCTTCTGATTGGCCACTGTAGATTTGATTGCTGTGCAGATTTTTTTAAACATTGTTTTGTCAGCAACTCAGGCCTGCAGCTACGGTGGGTTAGGTACAGCCCCACAAGAATTTCTCCTGTAAATGCTTTTTTCAATCATTTTAAAACATTTTTAAGGTGTGTGCTCTTTTAAGCAGAGTGGGGTGCTGTAGTTGACTGATTCCTGCACTGAGCAAGGGGGTTGGAGTAGGTGACCTCTAGGATCCCTTCTGCACGAAACTGGACTCTTTCAGAGTGTTTTTCTGCCTCAGTGTTAGCGTTCTTGACTACAGAAGTCATCACCCCCACCTGCTGGCTTGTTGTCAGAATTGTCGCTTAGGCTGGCAGAAGTGATTAACTTGCAGCAGCCGAGAACTGTCATCTAAAGCGGCTGACAGCTTGCAATTTAGAGATCTCTCCTGGAAACAGCTTTCTATTGGCTAAACGGCATTTCTTTCTGCACTGAGAACTTCAGCTCCACCAGGAAAAAATTTGCCCCACAAGCCTCAAAGTCCTGGCTACAGGCCTGCGGCAGCTGCTGCCACAGCACAAAAATCTTTGTGGCGTGACTGAATGGAAGCTGCGGCAGCCATTTTTGTGGCTGGCTCCGCCTCCTGCATCAGCCATTGTGTGACCACACCCAACTATGCTGTGTCAGAATCCCAAAACTCCTGCAGGGCTCAAAAAGGTTGGGGACCCCTGAAGTAGACAATGCTGACCTTGTTAGGCCCGGAGTCCGGCTCAGAAGAAGCCGGCTTCTTACATTGGCGCTTCCCATTCTCCAACGGGTGAAAAATTCAACCGAGTGAGGAACTTTCACAGTGTAAAGCAGCATCCTTGTAATAAAAGGTGCCTTCAAATCGATCTACGTTCAGGGCTCAGGATGAGGGGACCAGAAGCAAGCACACAGGAAGGAAATGTTGGTGTTAACTTAAAACAACCGTATCTGGGCCTCTGCGTTTCAAATTTGGCTTCCTCACCGGAACCGCTGCAGGTCTGTGTTCCCTCTAAGCTGAGTTAGTGTGAGCCAGCTCACAGTTTTTTAGCCTCCGGCTCACACATTTTTGTCTCGGCTCAGGAAGGAGGGGCTCCAGAGCAAACTCATTGATGCAGTAGCCAAATCACTTGCTCACAACTTTAATGCCAGCAGCTCCCAAAGTAGAATTTTTGCTGACAAGACTCCACAGCTTAGAGGGAGCAGTGGCCTCTCCGTCTAAAGTCACACCGCCACACGGTGTGACACCCCCTCCTCAAAAACAAAATCCTCTAGCATATGGATGTGACTCACATTCCAGATGTTCGGAATTGCCCATTTGTGTTCATTATCCCACATTGCACAGCAACGCATAACTCAACAGCATGACTCACGGCAGCAGGAAGCCGCTTTCGGGTTTCCTGAATGCAAAATATGGATTTATTTATTTTTTGGTTGAGTCTGTCAATGTTTGCATCTCCAGATACTTTCGAGTGGCTGGCACAGTTTGCCAACAGAGGCAAGGCCGTTCACCCTCAAAACTGGTTGGGCTCCGTGAAATGCAGGAGGATCCTTCTCCCGGCAGGTAAATAATGTGCTGGCGCAGTGTACGCCCCCCCCCCCAACTCCCCGTGGCGATCTTGCCTTTCTCTGCCCTGCATCGATCTCCTCAGGTTATCTCCGGTTCAGTGGAAATCTTTTGCAAGTCCCCCAGGGTGCTTTGGTGGGACAGTGTGGTGTAGCGGTTAAGAGCAGTGGACTTTTGTATCACCTCCTGCCTGGTCCTTTTAACTGGGGATGTCGGGGATTGAACCTGGGACCTTCTGCAACCCGAGCATAGGCTCTGCCACTGAGCCACAGCCCCTATCTTGCTTCTACTTTGGTGTAGTGGTTAGGAGCACGGACTCCAATCTGGGAGAACTGGGTTCGATTCCCCACGCCTCCACACGCAGCCAGCTGGGTGACCTTGGGTCAGTCACAAGTTCTCTCAGAGCTGTTCTCTCACAGGCAGTTCTCGAAAGAGCTCTCTCAGCCCTACCTACCTGTCATGATCTGGGCTGTGCCACCAGAGGCCTACTAGGCCCAGGGAGACTGGCTAGCAGTAGGGGAGGCTGGGCCTACAACTCCCAGAAGCCCCTGAGAGGTTTTGGAGCCAAAATTGGCCAATAGGGAAGAAGAGGGCTGGGGAACAAAAGGACTGTTTGTTCTTTCTTCCAGAGGGCAGAGCCAGAAGGAAGGCTGCTGCAGGAAAAAACCCTCATCCTGAGGGAAGGGTGAGTAGTCTAGTGTCACTTGGAATAGTGAGCTAGGGACAGTATATATTTAGACGCATTAGGGCATTTGATTTCTTTTCTTTTCACCCACTTACTGTTATTATTCTGCACCTTGTTGTTCGACCTCCTATAAAATAAACCTTTTCATTGTTCACTCTGCCTGGTCCTCATGCCTATCATTCGGCCAAAAGGGAGGTCTGAAGGTCTTGGGAGGGTGCTCTGGGCCTTCTCAGAGGACCCTGGAACCAGAGTGGTGGCAGCGTCAGGTGACACCCCACCTGAGCCGTGACACTACCTCACAGGGTGTCCGTTGTGGGGAGAGGAAGGTGATTGTAAGCTGCTCTGAGACTCCTTCAGGTAGTGAAAAGCGGGGTATAAAAACCAACTACTACTCCTCCTCCTCCTCCTCCTCCTCCTCCTCTTCTTCTTCTAAAATATATGTGAAAACAAGCACAGGGATGCCGGGTTCCTGAAACCACCATGAAGCCATGAAACTGTGCAGGGGGAAAGGGGAATGAAGTGCACTTTCTGAAGTGCGCTTCTGGAATCAGAAGCTCACACGTTTCTTGGGTCCCCCAAATCTGCAGAACTGTGTTTGGTTTTTTTTGTCAGCGTGGGCCTGATCTGTGGATTTAGGTATCTGCAGATCTGCCCAGACTTGACTGTTAGAATATAAGATTTCTTACCAAGGATGAGGAGGGCCATATGTGATGCTGCTATTCTGCAGGGGTACCAGGAAAGTGCCAAAGGCCGTAAGGGGCCTGCCAGTCAGCTGACGGGAATGACAATTTTGTTTTCAAATGAAACGTCAAGTTTCTACCTTGTGTGGTTGAGGACGTAGGCTGGGGGAGATATGGGCCACTGGAACAGGCATTTGTGTCCAAACTTACAGGGGGGAAATGAATTGAAAAACAGCAGTGTGAGTTGTACAACAGGGCAAAGGATACACACACACACACAAACAAAGCTGACTTATTCTGTATCAGACCATTGGTCCATCAAGTGGCTCTCCTGGGTCTCAGATTGCTGAGAGCCAGTTCGGTGTAGTGGTTAAGAGGACAGATTCCAATTTGGGAGATCTGGGTTTGATTCCCCACTCCGCCTCCACATGCAGCTGCTGGTGTGACCTTGGGTCAGTCACAAGTTCTCGCAGAGCTGTTCTCCCAAGGGCAGTTCTTGAAAGAGCTCTCTCAGCCCCACCTACCTCACAGGGGGTCTGTTGTGGGGAGGGGAAGGGAAGGAGATTGTAAGTCACTCTGAGACTCCAAGTGAAGGGCAGGGTATAAATCCAATCTCCTCCTCCTCCTCCTCCTCCTCCTCCTCTTCTTCTTCCTCCTCCTCCTTCAGAGATCTTCCACTTCACCTGCTACCTCATCCATTTCTTGAATGGCTGGCACCTGAACACACCTGAACACACCTGAAACTGCCTTCTACTGGGTCAGACCATCGGTCCATCAAGTTCAGTATTGTCTACTCAGACTGGCAGCGGCTCCCCGGGGTTTCAGCCGGAGGTCTTTCCCGTCACCTGCTACCTAGATCTTCTTAAATAGGAATGGTGGGGATTGAACCCGGGAACCTCTGCACACTGGGCACATGCCCCACCTCTGAGCCACAGCCCCTCCCCCGTTCCTCTCGTTCCTGGAAAACGGCGTCTCTCCAAATAAACAACTTCGTTTCATGTCGAAAGTAGGGATGCCGCAGACTTTGTCGAAAGACGCGTCCGACAAGCCAGCACACCGTGTACGACAGCCGTGATCACCCAAGAGCTGAATGTCAGATCTGTTCTCCCGTCTGACTCGAGCGGCTGTCAGTTTTGCAGCTGCGCCACCGCTGTAATGGCGGAGGTCTGTTTCCTTGGCCGCGCGTGGGACCTTTCGCATTTGCACAGTAGGCGAGAGGATTCTACCCGGGGTCAGGTCAGGTAATTAAATGGTG
The DNA here is from genome assembly GCF_001447785.1 of Gekko japonicus. Taxonomy (NCBI): domain Eukaryota; kingdom Metazoa; phylum Chordata; class Lepidosauria; order Squamata; family Gekkonidae; genus Gekko; species Gekko japonicus. The sequence continues at coordinate 382,062 of NW_015172553.1, read as the reverse complement.
TCAAGGGGAGAACTACGCCTCCCATAAGGCCAGCCCTGTACCCAGGAAGAAATTGTTAGGGGGGCCCCAAGGGGGCAGTTCAGTGCAGTGGAGCGGACTACATCACAGGGTCGTTGTTGTTGTTGTTAGGGAAATGCAGAGGAGAGACAGGGCTAGGTAACAGCTGACAGGTTGAAATATACTGGGTTCGACACGTAATTTTGATCAGCTCATGCTTTATTGTGATTACATCTCAAACTAATGTCAGCAAGCTGCCATTCTGTTTTCTGTGACCTCTGTGTACATATCCTTTCCCTGTTACACCCGGCTTGGCTTCTATCATCCTGTTCCTGCTCTGGAATGCAAAAGATAACTGCTGGAGGTTGTGTGGGGGAGAAGATGCTGTAATGCTTGCCTATTGATTTTCCCAGGACTACTGCACCTGTGTTTTGTCTGATGTTCTGCCTGGTTCTCATGTACTGGGCGCGCAACCGTTTCCTTAGCCCGCCAGCGGGAAAGATATTCATTGGATCTGTATCTGTTTGAAGTTCCTTTATTATGCTTGACCTAACTGTGTATCCCCAGTTCTAACAAAGAACGTGTTTGAGTATGTCTTCAACGCTTTGAAATAAATTTTGCTTTTCTTTAAAACGTGGATTTATTCTCGATGCTTGGGGATCCAACATATTGTTAGAACTCCCTTTTCCTATCGTTCCGAATCTGACAAGATCATGAGCGGAATTGAGGGAAATCTACCTAACACGGAGGGGGACTCGGGATCGGTCCCACAAACCTCTGCGTCTTTGGTGTTCACGACTTTTCCTATCGTTCCGAATCTGACAAGATCATGAGCGGAATTGAGGGAAATCTACCTAACACGGAGGGGGACTCGGGATCGGTCCCACAAACCTCCGCGTCTTTGGTGTTCACGACTGCAGCCTCGATGGAGGGTGCCGTGGGGGGAACGATTCCCCGCCTGCCTGCACATCTGTCTTGGCCGCCTCCGACCCCTTCGCAATGGGGTCCGCGGAAGACTCACCAGCAGGATGATTGGACTATGTACAACACCCAAGGCACCCGTGAGGTGTACTCCCGTCGGGGGAGCGGATTACGTGAGAGTCTGTTTGACAAGGGATTGTTCCCGGAACCTGGGTCTACCTCGGAGAAGGGGAGCCCCAAGCAGGACCTCGAGGAGTGGATGTTCGAGCCGTCGGGACCGCGTGGTCACGCAGAAGATGAGGAGGGCACCGGAGCCTTCCAAACGGAAGAGGACTACGACCCACCCCCGGATTATCGCCCTCGGGACCCCATCCCGGAGGAAACTACCGGGGAACGTCTAGCAGAACTGGAAGACTCGGTGAGAGACTTAATGCGGGCATTCCAGGATGTGATGGAAGGCCTGCCGGGAATGTTGGACGTTAGAATGGCCAATTTCCTGGACGCACACGCCGCGCAGTTGCAAGTTGCTCCTGCACCGGGATTTCCCGCGCCGCCGATGCCTGCTCAGCCGCTGCAAGCACCGGGAGTTCCCGCGCAGCAGGTACCTGTCCAGCAGCCGGTGAGACCGCCTCCGCCAGTGCCTGCGCAGCCGCCGATGCCAGGGGGTCCGCCGGTGCCGGGTCTGCCGCCGCCGCTGAGGCCAATACCAGCAGGGCCACCGGTTGTACCGGGTTTCCCTCCCAGGGGAGCTCCGGGGCAGCTGGGCCCGTTGGTGAGGCCTCCACGACCCAGACCCAAGGATCTGCTGGAGGCTACCTTCGACGGCAACCCGGATGAACTCGCTTTCTTCACGGTGAGGGTGCATAAATTCGTAGAAGAGAGTCGACACCTGTTCCGAAATGAAGCTGGTCTCATTGATGTCATCTCGGCAAGACTGAAAGGAGACGCCGCCACATGGTATGTTGGACTGCACAACGACCGCGGTCCGGAACTTTTGAATTTGCGAGCATTCATGTGGGCGCTGAGGGCGAGATTCGAAGATGTCAACGCGAGTCAAAGAGCTAAAGCGTTCCTCCGGACCTACCGCCAGAACAAGAAGTCGGTTCGCGAGTACACTCTGGAATTCCACAAGCAAGCAGCTAAGCTCCGAGACTACCCTGATCATATATTGGCTGAGATGTATCGCTTGGGTCTCAACGCAGAAATCCGAGAAACGGTTCTGAAAACTGTCAACCCTGTCTCCCTGATGGCCTGGACCCAAGAAGCTGAAAATGCAGAAGACCGGCTCACCACCATCAAACTCGACCTGGCTGCTACGACCAACAGACCCGCCGCTGTCGGTGCCTCTAAACCCAAGACTCAACGCCTGTCGGAATCGGCAAGGGAACTACGGATGAAGATGGGGCTCTGTCTCAAGTGCGGGGAGAAGGGGCATTTCGCTGTGGATTGTGGCAGCCGTCAAGTCAAAGACAAGCCGCCTACCCCAAGCCCGAAGACACCGCTGTCGGGGAAGAAGGGGATGGCTAAACCGCGTTTCTCCAAAGCTCTGCAGGCAGCCCAAGGTTCGGGGGAAAATGAACCGGCTGCCACCGAGTCTGAAGAAGAGCTGGTGGCTGAACCGGCGGAAAACGAAAACGGCCTGTTGTGAGAGGCGCAAAACGACAAGGCCATTCTAATGCTGCGCCCAAGGTGGTGAGAGAAACCCCTTCCCTATTTTTCGTGACTGTCTCCTTAATGAATCCGCTCCTAGGAACCCACGTTAGGGTAAGAGCGTTGATTGATTCTGGGTGTGGGAGGGATCTCATCAGCCCTAGAGTGTTAGTTGCACTGGAAGCGGGGATAGTCCCCTTGAAGTCCCCCATCATTTTTACTCAGATGGATGGGGCACCCATGGAACCTTGTACGCACGAGACTATGGCTTTGCGGTTGGGGGCGGGAGATCATTGGGAATCCAGGTCCTTCATTGTCACCCCTAAATCGCAGTTCGACTTAGTACTGGGGAGTCCCTGGTTGTTTACCCATGACCCTTACATCTTGTGGGAAGAAGGGGTTGTCAAATTTGTGTCGGCTAAGTGTGTGGATCACTGCTGGGTGGATTCGTGGGGGGACCAGCCGACCACACAGTTCCCCTGCGGCACTTTGCAACCGGAAGAGTTAGCTTCTTTGCCTCGAGAGTATAGAGACTTGGCAAAGGTGTTTGGCGAAGAGGAAGCTAACGAATTGCCCCCTCATCGCTCGACTGACTGTGCTATTGAACTTTTGCCTGACTGTAAATTACCCAAAGGTAAAATTTATGCGATGGGGCCGGCTGAAAAAGTCGAACTGCGGAACTTTATTGATAAAAACCTAGCCCGAGGTTTCATTCGCCCGGCTTCCTCCCCTTTCGCCGCGCCTGTACTTTTCCGAAAGAAGAAGGACGGGGGGCTTAGGTTGTGCACTGACTATAGGGGTTTGAACGCTGTTTCTTTGTCCAATGCTTACCCCCTCCCATTAATTAAGGACTTGGTAGCTGAGGCCACCAAGGGCAAGATCTTCTCGAAACTTGACCTCCGGGATGCATATTTCCGTGTGCGCATCCGGGAGGGGGATGAAAGTAAGACTGCATTTAATACCCCTTTGGGGCAGTTTGAGTACCTCGTTATGCCCTTCGGCCTTCAAGGGGCTCCGGGGGTCTTCATGAACCTAATCAATGAGGTCCTACATGAGTTTCTATTCAAAGGAGTGGTCCTTTACCTTGATGATGTGTTGCTGTACTCTCAGGACCTCCAGTCGCATATTAAATTGGTGCGCCAGGTCCTTAAGCGACTTTATGAACACCACTTGTTTGCTAAGCTGTCAAAATGTGAATTCCACAAGACATGCATTGACTTTTTGGGATACCGCATCTCTGGGGGGAAGGTTGAAATGGACCCTGCTAAAATTCAGGCTGTACTTGACTGGGAGCCCCCCAGGACCCGCAAACAATTGCAAATGTTCCTCGGATTTGCCAATTTTTACAGAAATTTCATCCAGAATTTCGCGCAAATTGCCCTTCCCCTGACTGAGTTGCTAAAGACCAAAGGGAAGGGTTTTGATGCTACGAAACCGGGCGCCCCGCTTAAATGGTCCCCTGCTTGCGCAGAGGCTTTTGAGAAACTTAAACTGATGTTCACCTCCGAGCCGGTGCTGGCGCGCCCTGATGAATCTAAGAAGTTTATTGTCCAAACTGATGCCTCGGATGTGGCTATGGGGGCCGCTATTTTGCAAGAAGGGGAAGATGGTCGGTTACATCCCCTGGCATTTGTGTCTAAAAAGTTTTCTGATGCCGAACGAAACTGGGGGATTTGGGAAAAGGAGGCGTCAGCGATCCGGCTGGCTCTCTCCACTTGGAGGCAGTGGCTGGAGGGGGCGCAACTGCCGTTTGAAGTCTGGACTGATCATAAGAATCTGGAGATGCTGAAATCCCCCCGTTCTCTCAACGCTAAGCAACTTCGTTGGGCGGACTTCTTCGCTAAGTTTCGATTCACACTTCGTCATTTCCCGGGGGCGGCTAATTCCCTGGCTGACGCGCTCTCGCGCCTCCCACAACATGACAGTCAGCGTGAGATCATCATGGACTCTGTTTTTTCCCCCTCCCATCTGGGGGGGGCCGTAGTCACCCGGGCGCAGGCGCGAACGATTCCACACTCTGATGAGACTTCGCCTTCCCTGTTCCCTGTGGGAGGGGGGGCCTGGGTCCAGAAATATCTTTCTGCTTTTACTGCTGAGGATGATGCCTCCCTTAAGACATTACCTGATTGTGTCCGTAGCCCTGAAGGTCTGATTTATTCTGGAGACAAATTGTATGTGCCTATTTCGATGAGGAGGGAGGTGATGGAGTCTGCTCACGGTTCGAAACTGGCAGGGCATTGGAGTTTCGTTAAATCTTTGCAACTCATCCGCAGGCAATTCTGGTGGCCACAAATGCGCAAAGACCTCTTGATGTTTGTTAGGTCCTGCCAAACCTGTGCCTTAACTAAACCCAGGATGGGCAAGCCTCCTGGTTTACTGCAGCCACTTCCTACTCCGTCGAGACCATGGGAAGTGGTGTCCATGGATTTTATTACTGACCTCCCTGCGAGCAAAGGGAACACTGTTATTTGGGTGGTTGTTGATTTGTTTTCTAAGCAAGCTCATTTTGTGCCTTTTCCTTCCTTGCCTACAGCTCAGAGGTTGGCGAAATCGTTTATGTCCCACGTGGTGAAAATTCATCAATTACCTGCTAAGTTAATTTCTGACAGGGGGACCCAATTTGTTTCTAAATTTTGGAGGGAACTTCTTTCCATTTTAGGGGTCGAACAAGGGCTCAGCAGCGCGTATCATCCCGAAACTGACGGACAAACGGAAAGGGTTAATCAGACTCTGGAACAATACCTGCGTTGTTTTACTAATTATCAACAGAATGATTGGTGTGAATTATTGCCTCTTGCTGAATATTGTTATAACAATACGGTCCATAGCTCCACAGGCATGTCTCCTTATAAAGCTGTATCTGGTTACGACAGTCCCCCCCTCCCTTTCTTGGAGGGGATGGGCCAACGTCCTGTGGGGGATGCTGATACATGGTGTATGTCCTTGCAAAAAGCATGGCCGCTGCTATGCCAAACACTTGACGCAGCCAAGGCTGCTTACAAGACCCAGGCAGACAAGGGTAGGGTGGTGGGGTTTGATCTGAAACCTGGGGATCTTGTGTATGTCTCGACCAAGAACATTAAGATGCTGCGGCCTAGCAGAAAATTGGGATGGAAGTTCATTGGTCCGTTCAAAGTGCGTAAAGTCATAAATGATGTGGCAGTTGATGTTGTTTTGCCTAAGAATTTACGTGCCTTGCATTCTGTCTTTCACATGAGTCTATTGAAGAAGGATCCTGGACCGTCTCCTTGGAGACCAGAGACTACTCCTCCTCCGCCTGTCATATTGGAAGGGGATGAACATTTTGAAATAGCTGATATCCTTGATTGTAAAGTGAAACGTGGTAAACTCTGGTACCTTATCGAATGGGTTGATTTCGGTCCCCAGCACCGCGAATGGGTGGAAGAAGGGGATATTCGGGCCCCTTACCTGATCCGTAGTTTCCACAAAAGGTTCCCGGACAAACCGGGAGGTCTCCCGCCCAGCCCGGGAGGTCTCCCGCCCAGGCCGGGAGGTGTGTTGTAAGTGTATTTTAAGGGGGGCAGTATGTCAGCAAGCTGCCATTCTGTTTTCTGTGACCTCTGTGTACATATCCTTTCCCTGTTACACCCGGCTTGGCTTCTATCATCCTGTTCCTGCTCTGGAATGCAAAAGATAACTGCTGGAGGTTGTGTGGGGGAGAAGATGCTGTAATGCTTGCCTATTGATTTTCCCAGGACTACTGCACCTGTGTTTTGTCTGATGTTCTGCCTGGTTCTCATGTACCGGGCGCGCAACCGTTTCCTTAGCCCGCCAGCGGGAAAGATATTCATTGGATCTGTATCTGTTTGAAGTTCCTTTATTATGCTTGACCTAACTGTGTATCCCCAGTTCTAACAAAGAACGTGTTTGAGTATGTCTTCAACGCTTTGAAATAAATTTTGCTTTTCTTTAAAACGTGGATTTATTCTCGATGCTTGGGGATCCAACAACTAAAGGACAACTCTAGCAGGACCGAAGCCCTGCTTAAATCCGTGACTAACACCACACCACACACCCCCACACACACACTACCAATGCTCCCTCTAAGCTGTGGAGTCTTGTGAGCAAAAATTCTATTTTGTGAGGTGCTGGCATTACAGTTGTGAGTGAGCAACTTGTCTACGACATAAACCAGTTTGCTCTGGAGCCATCCTTCCTGAGCTAAGACAAAAACGAGTGAGCCAGACCCTAAAAAAAATGTGAGCTAGCTCACACTAACTCAGCTTAGAGGGAACACTGCCCACTACCCATGATAGGTTATTTACAGAGGTGCTCCCAGTCGATAGGTTCCTTCCAGGATCCTCACAGACGATTGTTCTCTATACCCAAGCTGGGTCCGTCAAAGTCGGGCTTAGTACATTACACAGGTAAACCAGTTTGCTCTGGAGCCATCCTTCCTGAGCTAAGACAAAAACGAGTGAGCCAGACCCTAAAAAAAACTGTGAGGTAGCTCACACTAACTCAGCTTAGGGGGAACACTGCTCACTACCCGTGATAGGTTATTTACAGAGGTGCTCCCAGTCAATAGGTTCCTTCCAGGATCCTCGCAGACTATTGTTCTGTGTACCCAAGCTGGGTCCGTCAAAGTCGGGCTTAGTACATTACACAGGTAAACCATTTTTTTTACCATTTTACTTAAGTTTAATAGCCCATAGGCCATGCACAAACACAAAAATTAAGTTTTAAAAAACCCAGTAAAACAAAAATTTGCCACATTCACGATGCAATTTTGGCAGAGGCTGCCCAGAAGTAGTCTTAATCTTGCTGCATCGGGAAAAGATGAATATTCCAACAGCCATTTACTTAGGCATCTTTCTCTTGCTGCTGCACGCTTTGGACAGTAGAAGAAAACATGACATGCCGAGTCAAGTTCTGACTGACGGGTAAAAATGGGGGGCGGGGGCAGGGAGCAGTACTCGGGGCAGTTCTGGGATAATAAAGGTCAGGATTTGTGTCCGGGAGTTGTATTCTCTCTGAAGCGCTGTGCATCGCTCCAGAATCAAAGCCTACCCACCCCCCGAAGATCTAAGATGTCCGGCAAGTGTTCTTGAAGGAGCTGGGAGTGCCCCTTGAGGTTTTACAGACACAACCTGGTTCCGTTGGCTACCTGACAATAAGCCCCAGAATAGTCCCTTAACCCCTGGTGCCAACTGGCTATTCTTCTTGCATCCCCGGTTTGGTGTCATGGTTAAGTGCGCAGACTGTAATCTGGGAGAACCGGGTTTGATTCCCCACTCCTCCACTTGCACCTGCTGGATGGCCTTGGGCAAGCCATAGTTCTGATAAGAGGTGTTCTTGAAAAAGAGCCGTTTCTGTCAAGAGCTCTCTCAGCCCCACCTACCTCACGGGGTGTCTGTTGTGGGGAAGGGAAGGGAAAGGAGATGGTAAACCACTCAGAGACTCCCTTGAGTAGTGAAGGGCGGGGTATAAATCCAATCTCCTCCTCCTCTTCTTCTTCTTCCTCCTCCTCCTCCTACAACCCCACCCCCCTTCGTAGGCAATCCAAGAGGACAGCAAAGACAGAGACTTCATTTTGCACCTCCCAAAGCAGCCCAGACATTACAATTGTGCCGGCAGCAAGCCGAGCGCGGGCTGAGACGCGCTTCCCATCCCCGGGCAAGCCAGGTGGGCACTTCACAGTGAAGGGGAAAAGGGGAGGCGTGGGTGTTTGGGGAGGGTGCCGGGCTGTTTGGGGAGGGTGGTGGGCACTCGTAGGCACCCCTGTGAGTATGGGCCTGCAGAAGGATGTGCGAAAATGTGCACCCACCAAATATCACCAATAACATGGACTTAAACTAACACCAAGCCAGTGTGGTGTAGTGGTTAAGAGTGTTAGATTAGTATCTGGGAGTCCCAGGTTCGAATTCTCCACTCTGCCACGGAAGCTCACTGGGTGACCTTGGGCCAGTCACACTCCCTCAGACTGACCGACCTCACAGGGTTGTTGTGAAGGTAAAATGGAAGAGAGGAGAATGGTGTAAGCCGCTTTGGGTCCCCACTGGGCAGAAAGATAGGGCATAAATCAATTAAATAAATAAAACAGTGTTTATTTAAAATCATTGGTCAATTGATAAACTAGATTTGAGTCCAGTGTTACCTGAGCGACCAACAAGGTATTTGGGGCACAAGTTTTCAAGAGTCAAATCTTATACCCACAAAATCTTGTTGGTCCCTAAGAATCTAGCTGTTGTACCGGAGACCATCACAGCTGCTCTCTGAAACTATTTTCCTGGTAAACTGACTGACTGGCTCAGTATCTATTGATATGACTGGCTGCTGAGCAACATGCAATGAGAACAGGTCGAGGGGAAACTAGGAGTTCCATTGGACTGTGTGAGAACAAGCACGGGTGAAACACTACCAACTGCACAGTATTGTACTGTTTGAATGCACGAGTAAACTGGCAAACTGGCTCCAACAGCGAACAGCTGAACTGTTTGACAAAAATTCGTCTCCCTGTTCACGGCCAGCAAACAGATCGTGAGCCAAATCGACATATGTTCGAGCATCCCAAGTGAAAAGGCATTGCAAGACAAGACCAGTCACAAAGGCAAAAAGCATGCAGGGGAATCAGAGCTATCCTGTGCCTTGCACAGCGTGCCACCTCTGCTACTTTGCCTGCCAGGCAGAGGTTGTGCTCTTGACTTTCAGGGAATGAGTTTGTACCTGGGAGGCTAAGGTTTCTTATCTACAGAAGATGGAAGAGGCAGAGAGATATGTAGATGAGATTTCCGGGGATGTGCTAGGATAGGGGTCCCCCAACCTTTTTGAGTTTGCGTGCATCTTTGGAATTCTGATACAGCATGGTAGGCACAGCCACAAAATGGCTGCTGCTGAAGGCGGAGCCATCCACAAAATGGCTGCTGCATAACCTTCAGTCACACAGCGAAGATCCTTGTCTTGTGATAGCAGCTGCTGCTGAAGCAACTTTTTAAACAAAATCTTCACAGCCAATCAAATCTCCAACAGCCAATCAGACGCCATGTTTGCCAAAAGCCCCACCTCGTCCCACTCATTTTCTAGAAGCGCTTGGCAGTTGCCTGGAAATGTGCTGGCAGGTGCACAGACACCCACGGGCACCATGTTGGGGACCCCTGTGCTTGAGGCAGCCCATAATGACACTTCCTTTGCTGACAGAGGCGGGGAGTCAGGATGGAAGGGTACGATGCTGAAAAGCAGGGGTATGATCTCTTAGAAGGGATCCTGTTCCTCAGATGATGAAGCATCTTCTCACAAAAAATACTTTCCTGGATATTGGAGTCATTTGGTAGAGGTAGATTCAATCCTTGGGGATTGTAGAGTGGTGGGTTTGTGATGGGTGTTTTGACCACATTGTGACCTGCTTGCCTGGGGGTGAAGGTTGAAGACCTCGGCTGGATCCTGCGGTCTGTTTGTGGGAGGTGCCAGTCACCCGCAGCGCCTATCTTCTTGGGGGTTCGCAACTAACCTGCTGCTTGGTATTGAAGCCAGGACAGGAGCTTGAGTACCGACTAGAGACCAGCACATTAGATCTTTCCCGTTGTACCCCCACATCAGTTAGCTGAAAACCATCTCCATCTCACCTAGACCACGATCTCGTCAGATCATCTTTCACTTCCACACTGCGCCAAAGACTGCAGCTCGCAGGCCAGAACTCTCAAGGGTAAGGCGCATCATGAATCAAACTAAAAAATAACTCGATTTCCGCCACAGACAAAACAAACATTGAAAACGATCGAGCGCGGCGCAGAGAAGTAATAACCTGTAAACTAATAAACTGACCAGACACTTTGATAGCACAGTTCTCCCACAAGCGCCAACTGTTAATGGCCGTTCTGAACCACGAGGCTTATAGTTTTGTACAGAAGGGGGGGGGGAATATTTCCACGCCGCAGCCGATCTCAGGGGCATGCTCCGTTTGCTCCGAGTATCACTCCTCGCAAAGTACAGGCAGTATTGATCACCGAAAACGACCTTCGCCTCGCCCCCAAGCTCCTCCACGGCTCTTGAAAAACAGGTCTAGAAATGTGCAAGTACATTCCCCCCCCCCCACAAAAAAAAAGCATTGCACCAAAGAAACAGAGAGGGAGGGGGTAATCATATATACCTAAATAAATAATGAAGGGAATCTAAAAAATGGTCATGACTGCAGGCGATTCTCGTTCCAGGCATACCGATCACAACAGAATGCCGCAAATCTCAAAGGCCGTGTCATTCTTTACCATTGAAGATCTTCGAGCCCGAGTTTCAGAAGAGACGCAAATGTCACTTGAACAGCTCGCAGCTTGCCCCTTTAACAGCTAAGCTGATTGGTCTGCAGACGAGTATCAGGGCACTATCCGGATTTTTACAACACAGGGCCTTCCTGTGTACAAAAGGCCATACCCTTTTATCCATGGTCAACTCTGTCAGTTTTTTTTGCAAGCAAACGGAAGGGGTTATACCCCTAAGACCTTAGCCGTGTCCCCCAAAAGTTGAAGGTTAGCAACAACAGAACAAGAACTGATTTGAGAATAAATTGAATACTTTGCTAATCTGTTCTTTCCATTCACAAAGGAATTTATCAACAGTCCCTGTCATGTTCTGTGCCAGGGGAAGGAGACTTTTGGAAGGGCTGCAAGAAGCAGGAGCGGAGAGGATGGGTCCTCACTGGCCACAAGGGTAGAAGGATAAGACAAGAAGGCATCCATTACTGTTTAGGGAAAGACAAGAAACACCTCCATTACTGTTTAGGGAATGATGCGTTTGAAAGGAGCCAACTTTTTCCATGGAACTCTGCCGCCCTCTAGAGGGTTACTTAACCAATCGCAGCATAACGTTTCTTCTGCTATCAAGTTCCACCTTTCAACTGCAAACTGGACTCGAATCTAACTTTCAATGGCCGTTCTTTAGGGGAGGTAAAAAGGGATCTGCTAGCCTATAAAATAATGTTTAAATCAATGAAGCATCTTAATTAATAGGATACAGAGAGTGGGAAATTTTCTCAGTGGAGGGTGGTAAGCAGTGGGGTACCGCAGGGATCAGTACTCGGTCCAATGCTTGGGTCAGTCACAAGTTTTTTCAGAGCTGTTCTCTCAAGGGCAGTTCTTGAGAGAGCTCTCTCAGCCCTACCTACCTCACAGGGTGACCGTTGTGGGGAGGGGAAGGGAAGGAGATTGTAAGCCACTCTGAGACTCTAAGTGAAGGGCGGAGTATAAATCCAATCTCTTCTTCTTCCATTTTGGTGCACGAGCCAGCTTGGTACAGTGGTTAGGAGCATGGATTCTCCTCTGGGAGAACTGGGTTTGATTACCCCGCTCCTCCACATGCAGCTGCTGGCGTGACCTTAGGTCAGTCACAAGTTCTCTCAGAGCTGTTCTCTCATGAGCAGTCCTCGAAAGAGCTCTCTCAGCCCTACCTACCTCACAGAGTGTCTGTTATGGGGAGGGGAAGGGAAAGGAGATTGTAAACCGCTCTGAGACTCCTTTGGGTAGTGAAAGGCGGGGTATAAATTCAATTTCTTCTCCTCCTCTTCTTCTTCTTCCAGCATGACAACATCTGCAGCTGGGGAGAGGGCAACTCTAGCACCTCCCCTTCTGCCTTCTCGCCTTTCTTCACCCCTATAGTGACCTCTCCATTTATTTTTATTGATTTATTTATCTCTTCAATTCAGGGGTCATTTCCTGCGGGAGCACACAGGAGCGGAGCTCCGGCAATAAGGAGCCCAGGGGGCGGGCACATACAACAAGCCCCGCCCCCTGCTCCCAGCAGCCCTCAGTCGGGACATGAGGAGCAAGAAGCAGCCAGGTACGTTGCAGAGACCCCCCCCGGCCCGCCTTCAGGTACAAGCCCTCCCTCCTCTGTGAGGGCAGATTTGCGCATTCCCCCCCCCCATAGCTAGCAATCCAAACAAGTCAAGGGGCCCTCTTAAGACCAAGTTTTATTTAGGTACAAACTCCCGGGGAGGAGAAAGTTGCGCGGTCCCCCCCCCCCCCAATAGCTGGCAATCCAAAACAGTCCAGTGGAGCCTGAGCAGTAAGTGCTGCCTTCTGACACACTTCCGGTGATGTCAGGGGGTGTGGCATATGCAAATAAGTTATGCTAATGAGTTATGCTAATGAGCTCCTGCGCCTCTTTTTCTACAAAATGACCCCTGCTTCAATTTATATTCCGCCCTCCCCGCAAGCGGGCTCAGGGTGGATTAGTGCAGCGATTCCACAATAACAATTAAAACAGGTACAACCAATAAACAGCTAAAACAGTTAAAAACAAGGAAGTATAAGCTGAGGGCAGATGGTACTCAACAAATACAGCGTTCTCGAAAAACTGGAGCGGCTAGGCTGTAAACCGGACTATAAAGTCTTCTCCGATGGGCTGTGTCGGATGGAGAGCTTCCAAAAGGGAGGCCGAGTAGATGAAATAAATGGTCGCCCGCTGCCTCACTCAAAGGCCCAGCGGAACAGCTCCATTTCACAGGTCCGGCGGAAGTGTATTAGGTCCCACAGGGCCCTGATCTCAGGTGGGAGGCATGTTCCACCAGGCCGGGGCCAGGGCAGAAAAGGCCCTGGTCAAAGCTAAACGGATGTCCTTCAGGCCAGCGACAACCAGCGAACTCTGGTCCACTGATCACAAAGATCTCTGGGACATATATGGGGAAAGGCGGTCCCTTGCCCTCTCAGCTGCCCCATCAGATCTCGACATTCTCCCTTTATCCCCTCACAGAATGCTGAGGTGCCTTATCACCAGGGGTCATTTCCTGCAGGAGCACACAGGAGCGGAGCTCCGGCAGTAAAGAGCCCAGGGGCGGACACATGCAACAAGCCCCGCCCCCTGCTCCCAGCAGCCCTCAGTCAGAGCAAGAAGCAGCCAGGTAAGCTGCAGAGCCCCCCGGCCCAAAACAGTCCAGTGGCACCTTTAAGACCAGGTTTTATTCAGGTACAAGCTCTCCCTCCTCTGCGAGGACAGATCTGCACATTCCACCCCCCCCCCAATAGCTAGCAATCCAAAACAGTCCAGTGGAGCCTGAGCTTCCGGTGATGCCAGGGGGTGTGGCATATGCAAACAAGTTATGCTAATGAGTTATGCTAATGAGCTCCTGCACCTCTTTTCCTACGAAATGACCCTTGCTTACCGCTGAGGCATGATGTCCCCACAGAGGCATAAGGCATACCCCCCGCCCCCCAGAGCTGCCTTCTATAGAATCAGACCCCCAGTCCATCCAGGTCAGTATTGTCTCCTCAGACTGGCAGCCATTCTCCAGGGTCTCAGAGCAAGGTCTTTCATGTCTCCTATTACCTGGTCCTTTTTACCTGGGGTCATTTCGAACTTCATCAAACACGACTCCACACCGTTAGAAGGGGAAAGGCACCGGAAAATTTTAATTGCTCAGTCGGAACAGCGTTGCGCTCTGCAGGTAACAACTTACTGGTGACCCCGAGCCTCAAAGAGGTCCGGCTGTCCCTGACCAGGGCCAGGGCCTTTTCGGTCCTGGCCCCAACCTGGTGGAACTCTCTGCCGACTACGGTCAGAGCCCTGCGGGGCCTTATGGAGTTCCGCACGGCCTGCAAGGCAGAGATGTTCTGCCAGGCTTTCGGTTAGGGGCAGCGATGGTCTTCCAACATGGCTGGCACCCACCCCCATCCCCTCCCCCCCAAAACCCTTCAATTGTATAGTTGCTACTGATGCCATCTTGAACTTGAATTTGTTTTAATGTTATCAATTTTATGATATTTCATGTTTTTATATTGTATCTAAGGCTTAATGCCATATTGTAAATCACCCAGAGCCTGGCACAAGTCGGGATGGGGCGATCAGTTATTATTATTGTTGTTGTTGTTGTTGTTACTATTATTATTATTTAGTATTATAATATAGTATTATAATAATATAATACATTATATAAGAACAACAACAACAACAATAATAATAGTAATAAATGAGAGAAGGTCAAATGCCTAGGTCTGCTGGGCATACAATCGGCGGCTGGCCTGGGAGAAGCCCCATGCCCCTCCTGCCCTGTGTGTTAAGCATCATCAAGTCACTTCCAACTTATTGGTGACCCTGTGAATTTATGACCTCCAAAACGTCCTGCCATTCACAGCCTTGCTCAAGGTCTTGCAAACGAAGGGCCTCGGCTTCCTTGATTGAGTCAACCCATCTCCTGATGGGTTGTTCTCTTTTCCGGCTACCTTCGACTTTGATGCCAAACTTAGTGTAGACACTGTCACGGCTCAGGTGGGGTGTCACCTGATGCTGCCACCACTCTGGATTTAGGATCCCTTGAGAAGGCCCAGAGCATCCTCCCTTTTGGCTGAATAATAGCCGTGAGGACCAGGCAGAGTACAACAAGGAAAAGATTTATTTTATAGGAGGTCAAATAAACAAGGTACAGGAATAATAACAGTAAGTGGGTGAAAAGAAATCAAATGCCCTAACGCGTCTAAATATACTGTCCTTAGCTCACTATCTCAAGTGGCCTTAGACTACTCACCCTTCTCTCAGGATGAGGGTTTCTTCCCCACAGCAGCCTCTCTTCTGGCCCTGTTCCCTGGGAAGAAGAACAGCTTTTCCTCTTGTACCAGTTCTTTTATTCCCCAGCCTTCTTCTTCCCTATTGGTCAAAATCGGCACCAAAACTTCCCATGGCCTTCTGGGGTTTGTAGTAGGGTTGCCAAGTCAGAAGCTGCGCTGGAGCGGGGGACTAAACACCAAGGCGCACGGAACGCTGTTACTTTCCCACCGAAGTGGTACCTATTTATCTACTTGCAATTTCTTGCTTTCGAACTGCTAGGTTGGCAGGAGCTGGAACTAGAGACGGGAGCTCACTCCATCATGCGGCACACTCAGGTCTCAAACTGCTGAACTACCAACCTTCCACAGCCTGCAGTTCAGCGTCTTAACCACTTGAGCCACCGCAGCTGTCCAAAGGACAGCGCTTACAATTATTATTGGGGGGCGGCTGTTAGTTGAAGGCCTGGTGGAAGAGCTTCATCTTGCAGGCCCCATGGAACTGCATAAAGTCCTGCAGGGCCCTGATCTCGTATGGGAGCTCATTCCATCACTATGGAGCTACCACTGAAAAAGCCCTGGCCCCGGTTATGGCCAGTCTGGCATCTTTAGGACCCGGGAGGGTCAGTCGATTTTGGGACCCTGACCGCAGTGCTCTCTAGGGAACATGTGGGGAAATGCAGTCCCTCAGGTATGTTGGCCCCTGACCATTAAGGGCTCTAAAGGTAAGAACCAGCACCTCGAAGCGGATTCAGTATGCGATTGGTAGCCAGTGAAGTGCTTTCAGCACAGGCTGGATGTGCTCCTGCATAGGGAGGCCCATCAAAAGCCTGGCCGCCGCATTTTGCTCTAGCTGTAGCTTCCAGATCTAAGGGCAGCCCCATGTAGAGAGCATTACAGTGGTCCAGTCTCGAGGTGACCATTGCGTGGATCACTGTTGCCAAGTCTTTGTGTTCGAGGATATGATCAAAGGCTGACTTGGCAGTGGCTGCTACCTGGGCCTCCATTGTTAAGGAAGCATCCGGGAGCACTCCCAGATTCCTCACCTCCAGCGCTGGCACCAGCGGAGCTCCATTGAAGGTCAGAAGTGGGATCCCTACCCTTGACCCACCCCAGCTCAGGCACAGGACCTCCGTCTTTGTCGGATTCAATCTCAGTTGGGTCAGTCTAAGCCATCCAGCCACGGGTTGTAGTGCCCGGGTCCAGAGCTTCTGGTTTAGAGTCAGACTGGCCACCCAACAACAGATAGAGCTGGGTGTCATCAACGTACTGGTGACATCCCAGCCCATGCCACTTAAAGGTCCTTGAATGTGTAAATTATCTGTGATGTCATTTGGGGTATAAGGTCCTCCTCCCTTCCTGCTTAAGCCAGAATACAGCTTGGGGTTGCTAAGTGCTGAAAGGTACTCAGCCCTGCGTTTCCTGTTTCATGCAATAAACAGATATTTATCTAACTCATTGGACTCCAACTGTGTGATTCCAATTCGGCTAAGGGGTCACACAGGGCACAGATTCGTGCATCAGCTTTTCCTTTTTTTCCCCCCCAATAATTTTTTTAATTGATTATTTAGTCTGTTACATTGAGAGTTTATATTTATTTACATTTTCTCCCCTCCCTCCCTCCCTCCCTCCCTCTCTTTTAGTCATAGTCTTTTCCCCCCAGCCAAGGGCATAGAGTCTTGATCTTCCACTGAATGTCCTTCCTTCTTTCTTTCATCATCCAGTCTAGGTAGATTTTCCATCTGGTCTTGATTTTCATGGATTTTTCTTCCCATGTTGTTCCCTTGTTAGTTGACTCCACAATGTCTGACTGTATAAAATCAAACAAATAGTTGTGCCAGATTTCTATTGTCCATTTACTTTTGTCTTTCCAACCCAGAGCGATAACTGCCTTTCCCGCCAGTATCATAGCCTTGACCAGATTTTGAGTTTTCTTATCCAATAATCGGCTTCCTATTGTGCTTAACAGCATTAGGTTAAAGTCTATAGGTAATGTTACATTGGATACTTTCCTAATGATTTCAGTAATTTCCCTCCAAAAGGTCTTTACTTCTGCACATTCCCACCACATGTGCGCATACCAGCCTTTAGACTGTTTACAATGCCAGCACAAAGAACTCAGTCCTGGGATCATATTAGCTAGTTGTGCTGGTGTCTTATACCATTTTGTGAGGAATTTGTATTCTAGATCTTTAAATTTGGTTATTTTGATCTCTTCAATTCCTTTCATAATTTTTTCAGCCGTCCTCTCGTTATCGGACCTTCATGACTCCATCTCTTTTGTAAATATTCTGTTATTTTATTTTTATTTGTTAGCATCTTTCTATATATTTTTCCTACCAGTCCCTTTTTTTGCTTAGTCATTTCTTGCATCAGCTTTTCCTAGCATTGTTGTCATTTCCATTGACTCCTGTCTTCTCAGGAAGCGACCCAAGTACGATCGCCTCAGTTTAGCCCTTTTAGCGAGCATTCAGGCTTGATTTGATTTCAAACCCACCGATTTGTTTTTTTGACAATCCATGGTATTTGTAAAACTCTCCTGCAGGTTTTTTTTAAAAAAATGTCTGATGGGTGGCGCTGATGGTTGGGGCAATTGCCAAGACAGGATACCCACGAGGGCATGGGGAAAGCCCAGCGCAACCCACCGCGCCAGGTGAAACCTCAACAATGTACACAGGAGCAGAGATGGAATGACGTTCATTTGCAAATGATCTTGCTCAGCCTTTGACAGAGTCTGCTGTTTTGGACCTGGCCTGCGGAGTGCCCATGAGACCGTACAGACATTAAGGGGGCCCCACGGGGACTCGCAGAGTCCCATTCTCTCTCCTGCTGCCCGAGCTTCGGCTCTGCTTTGCCACTGTACCCCTGCTCAGTTCTACATTGGAACTTGCTCCCCAGGAAGATTTAAATCTCTCCCTCTACGGTTGTCTCCTGCCTGTGGGTGAAGCCTTTTTTTGCTTCATGTGGCGCACCACATAATGGTTCCTGGGCCTCCACTCCAGCTGTGGTGCTGCATATTTCATGTATTTTTAATTGGAGGAGTATAAATGTTGTTTTTAATTGCTCAGATGTTTTGTTGCTTTCTTGTTCGCCTAACTGGTTGGAAAAGTATTAAAACATTTTAAATAGAATAAAAAAAATACACTCCCCCATTCCCTTTTCTTTGCCTGATCGCCCCCCTACTGCCACTTGCAGAAGCCTACTGATGACAACTCCATACGGTTTTAAAGGCAAGAAATGAGCAGAGCAACCCTGGGCTTCTCTGGTGGTCTCCCATCCAAGGACAAACCAGGGCCGACCCCGCTTAGCTTCTAAGATCTGATGAGATTGGTCTAGGCTGGACCATCCAGGTCAGGACAAGAGATGATCAGAGGTGACTTGCCATTACCTGCCTCTGCATGGCAACCCTGGACTTCCTCGGTGGTCTCCCATCCAAGAACTAACCGGGGCAGAGTCTACTTGGCTTCCGAGATCTGATGAGACCAGTCTAGCCTGGGCCATCCAAGTCAAGGCAACAGGCGGTTTGCAATGGCTTGCCTCTGCAGAGCAACCTTGGACTTCCCTGTGTCAGACCCACCGCAAACAATTAAGTACACACTTGTAGAAAGGTTTTACTTTATTGAAGCCATGAAGTACTTAGAACAAATTCTCTGTTCAGAATAACGAAAGGTGCTTGGGACAGGTAGGATAAAGCAGGTTCATAATTACATTGACCAATAGGCATGGTTCCCGCGCCCGCGCTGCCGAGGCTTCGCGCCCCTAAACCCTGAGATACAACGGTTCTCAAAAGTTAAACAATTATACTATTCCCGCACTACTGCTCATTACAGACTAAGCAAGAAGCCTCCTGACAATCACCACCTGCAGCCTTGGCTGATAACGTTCCATCAAAGCAATACTAGCGTACATAGAAAGGAATGCAGTTTAAGGGAAGCTGATTACATTAGAGGGATGGTGGACATGCGCAGACAGGGCAATCACTGTCAGAGAGGGAATGGGGGGTGGGGGGGTTAGCATATGCCATAGACACAGGAACGATACATTGGCAGCTTGCTGACACCCTGGTGGTCTCCCATCCAAAGACTAACCAGGACAGACTCTGCTTGGCTTCCAAGATCTGATGAGGCCAGTCTAGGCTAGATCACCCAGGTCAGGGCAACAGGTGATTTGCCACTGCTTGCCTCTGCGTAGCGACCCTGGACTTCCTTGGTGGTCTCCCATCCAAGGACTAACCAGGGCCGACCCTGCTCAGTTTCTGAGATCTGATGAGATCCGGCTAGGCTGGGCCATCCAGGTCAGGGAACAGGCGGGTTTGGCATTGCCTGCCTCTGCGTAGTGACCCTGGACTTCTCTGGTGGTCGCCCATCCAAGGACTAATCAGGGCTGACCGTGCTTAGCTTCCGAGATCTGACGAGACAGGTCTAGTCTGGACCATCCAGGTCCAGGCAACAGGTGGTTTCCCATGGCTTGCCTCTGCACAGCAACCCTGGACTTCCCTGGTGGTCTCCCCTCCAAGGACTAACCAGTTCAGACTCTGCTTGGCTTCCAAGATCTCATGAGACTGGTCTAGCCGGGGCCATCCAGGTCAGGGCAATAGGCAGTTTGCTATGGCTTGCCTCTGTCAAGCCACCTTGGATTTCCTTGTTGGTCTCCCTTCTGAGTACTAACCAGGGCCGAACCTGCCTAGCTTCTAAGCTTCTTAGCTTGGGGTAATCAGGACCATTCAGGCCTGGGCATTCCCCCCCCAGTTACTTTCCGTTCCTACTGCTCCCCAAAACATAACCCAGTTTCTTTGCAGTGTTCAGCATCTGGCCTAGATTTTGCATTGCTTTTTCAGGGCTCTTTTTGTAGAAAAAGCCCAGCAGGAACTCATTAGCAGAATAGGCCACACCCAACAACAGGAACTCATTAGCATATTGTGCAGTCCCGGCCAGCGTTCCAAGGTCATTTACATATGGAAGCTGATTGGACTACACTCCATTCCACACCTCAAACTCACCCCCCCCCAGGCAGTTGGAATTTTCAGTTGGGAGAGGAGAATGATGTCAGCTGCTCCCTAGGCAGAGGCTGTGTGTGTGTGGGGGGGGGGGGGGTGTGGGGGGGGGGGGGGGGGGGGAACCAAATAAATAAAATGCCAACCGAATATTTTTCCTTCCAGTTTGGTGTTGTGGTTAAGTGCGCAGACTCTAATCTGGGAGAACTGGGTTTGATTCCCCACTCCTCCACTTGCAGCTGCTGGGTGACCTTGGGCAAGCCAGTTCTCTCAGAGCTGTCCTTGAAAAAGAGCAGTTTCTGTCAAGAGCTCTCTCAGCCCCACCCACCTCACAGGGTGTCTGTTGTGGGGAGGGGAAGGGAAAGGGAGTTTGTAAGCCACTCTGAGACACCTTTGGGTAGTGAAGGGCGGGGTATAAATCCAATCTCTTCTTCTTCCATGAGCGCTGAACATGCAAGGAAGTCACCTTTATAGTTTGAGAATTTTTTTTAACTTCACAAGACTTTTTTAAAGTTCTATTTTTTTGGGGGGGGGGGGAATCTAGGGTTGCCATGTGTGCACTTCCCTCTCTCCTCCAGCTGAGACAAGGGAGGCAGTCGGAAACCCTAGGAGACTGCCGTCCTATGCAGACTTCTAATCGGGTTGTTCTAAGGATATGTTCCACAAAGGTGGACCATACGCTCCCAAGCCAAAAAAGAAAAGAACACACGACTGAAGTCTCAGTGAGGAGAAAGTTCTTTTAGGTATTTTATTGCAAGAAATACTGGAAAACAGTTAGACCGAAATTGCTGGTCAAAAATTAACTGCTTTCTGAACAGTATAAGGAAGCACATGAAGTTTTACACCCAAAATGACACCGGCAAAAGATAACATACAAAAATCATAATTGGTTACAAATAGCAGAGTATCATTTGAGTAGGCATACATTGATTGGCCAATTACAGCAAGAGGTGTGACTACATGCAGGGGTCATTTCCTGCAGGAGCACACAGGAGCGGAGCTCCGGCAGTAAGGAGCCCAGGGGGCAGGCACATGCAACAAGCCCCACCCCCTGCTCCCAGCAGCCCTCAGTTGGGCCACGAGGAGCAAGAAGCAGCCAGGTAAGTTGCAGAGCCCCCCCCCCGCCCGCCTTCAGGTACAAGCTCTCCCTCCTCTGGGAGGGCACATCTGCATGTTCCCCCCCCCAAACGCTACCAAACCAAAACAGTC
>NW_015172553.1:359804-360658 GCF_001447785.1 Gekko japonicus | reverse complement strand
TAGAGAACATACAGATCTGTCCTCGCAGAGGAGGGAGAGCTTCTACCTAAATAAAACCTGGTCTTAAAGGTGCCACTGGACTGTTTTGGATGGCTAGCTATTGGTGGGCGGTAGAGAACATACAGATCTGTCCTCGCAGAGGAGGGAGAGCTTCTACCTAAATAAAACCTGGTCTTAAAGGTGCCACTGGACTGTTTTGGGCCGGGGGGCTGGGGCTCTGCAGCTTACCTGGCTGCTTCTTGCTCTGACTGAGGGCTGCTGGGAGCAGGGGGTGGGGCTTGTTGCATGTGCCCGCCCCCTGGGCTTTTTACTGCTGGAGCTCCGCTCCCGTGCGCTCCTGCAGGAAATGACCCCTGTATATTCCCACCCATGCTACAGATACAAGGGAGAAGAGAATGACGGTAAGCCACCTTGGTACCCCATTGAGGAGAAGGTGGCGTTTAAAGGAAGCAGATATGACAAATAAGCTATCAAAGCTGCGACCTGGAAAGGCCCCGATCCCGCCCTCAAACTCGCCGGCGTTTACAGTTTACAGAAAAGGCAATCTAAAATCTACAGTTTACAGAAAAAGCAATCTAAAAATAAATAAATGAGTAATAAATCAATAGGTAATTAGTAATAAATCAGTAATACATTAATTAGTAATAAATTGGTAATAAATCAATACATGTAAGCCACACTCTTTTGGGCTCAACGCCACTTCTGCAGTGGGAAGGAGGAATCAGAACCTTTGCTCGGGTTGCCACCCTCCAGGTGGGGGCTGGAGAAATCCCAGGGCCACAATGGCTCTTCAGACTACATAGAGCACTTCGTTATTTATTTTAAACCTGTATTCTACGTCTCCGGGGGGGGGG